>NW_007726514.1:270821-318877 GCF_000696425.1 Galeopterus variegatus
GATCCCATGTGGAGACCGGTTCCCGCTCACTGGCTGAGTGCAGTGCAGGCGCAACACTGAGCGTTGCGATCTCGTTGCCGGTCCTCGGTACGGGCACAACACCAAGGGTTGCGATCCCGTTACCGGTCAGTAAAAAAGACAAAAAGGAAAAAAAAAAGGTAACTATGTAAAAGTTGACAAAGCTAATGTTTTATCCCTTGATTCTATAACAATTATTAACCTTCTGTTATTAGAACTAGCCAATTAATTTATTAATTAGAACTGAATATTTCTGCAGTAACATTAGGGTTCAAAAATATTTAATATTGCATATAATCTAAAATAGTTGTTTCTTAAAAGTATATTCCCCGAGGGACATGCAAGCAAAAGAAAGTTTGATACCAAGAGCAAGGAGTAATTTGGAATTCCTAAATGTCACTGTTGGATGCTATGCCATCTTTAGGAGAATTTGTAACTTTTATAATAATTTACATTAACAAATCAATAAATATTGAGCAATTATTTTGTGTCTAATATCAGACTTTATGCCATAGGTCTTGGTCTCTGTCCTCAAGGCTCATATCCTTTATTAGAGAGACAAAAACGGTATAGAATCCTTATTAATCCCCTTGTCATTATCGCTACTGCCACCTACTGACATCCAGGACTCAGTTATACCTGCCGTTTCATGGCTAAAGGGCCATGAAAAATGATTACATTGTATACTGTTGAACATACTGATTATCCTGATTTGAGCATCACATATTGCACACAGGTATTGATATTCAACTTTGTACCCTACTGATATGTACAATCAACTGTTTGAATAAAAAAAAAGAGGACTCTATTTTATCTCAACACTCACAATATCCATGTTGAAGACTCATCTAGTGTCTTGACCTTAGATTTCCATGATCCGCCTAACTAACAAAAACTTCCATCACCCTTTAGGCATCACTTGTAAGATTACATTGTGGAGCTTATGTTGGGAAATTAACAAGTGCAAGACTTTGAAACATGAGTTTCTCCTCTCTGGTTAGATACTCCCTAACTCATATCTTCCCTATTCCTTCAATCCTACTGAAGAACAACATATTACTGTTGCTGACAATTATTATCACTTGCTATACAGTCCAAGCACTCATTTAATCTTCACAGTGACTGAACAGTTATTAGTGAAGACTGTAGTGATATAAATACTATTACAATATTCATTTTAAGATGAGGAAACTGAGATTCCAAGAAGTTAAGTAACTTGACCAAAGTCTGCTAAAATTGGCAGAGCCTGGTTTCTAACCCATGTCTCCAAAGTTCTTAACCATTCTACTATCCTGCCTCTACAACTACTCTTTGCTCTCATCATTACCATAGCTGGCTTCCACTCTCTCTGCCCTCATAGTATACCATGAGGGTGCTTCAAAAAGATCACGGAAAGATTTGTATTATCTTTCAATTCTACTTTTCTACAAATTTTTTGAAGTGCCCTCGTACAACCCTGTGTCTTTTAATGTCCTCAATGATAACCAGAAATCTTTGCATCTAATATTCTAGCTCAGCCAATTTTCATCTCCTGGTCCAGCAAACATTCATTATCTTAGTTTTCTTTGCTTCACTTGATCATAATATCTGAATCATGCCAGCCAGCTTTGGCCAGGTCCTCGCAGATGCTCAGCATCAGATATTAATGACTTTCTATTGAATATGGTAATAGAATAATACAGTGGTTGGGAGAAGGGTCTCTGGAACCAGATGACCAGAAAGCCTGGATTCTCTACTTTCTAGCTTGGTCAAGTTACTTAGCACTTTTGTGCCTCATTTTTTCATCTGCAAAATAGGAATAATATTATGTTACTGTAAGCAGAAATATAAGTTGTTGATTAACCACATCAGCTGTGAGGCGAGTACTTTATACTTGCTCTCCTTTATAGTATTTGTACATTTACTCTCCTCTCCTGAAGTTTGCTACTCTTATGAGGAGACAGCCTTACAGAGAACTTTTAAACAATGAAATCAAACAATTTAGGTGAAGGAATAAATGGTGAAAAAGTGGATGTGGAGGGAGAGTGGTCTCAGAGATTAGTCAGATAGTATTTGTACATTTACTCTCCTCTCCTGAAGTTTGCTACTCTTATGAGGAGACAGCCTTATAGAGAACTTTTAAACAATGAAGTCAAACAATTTAGGTGAAGGAATAAATGGTGAAAAAGTGGATGTGGAGGGAGAGTGGTCTCAGAGATTAGTCAGCCAGGCAGTCAGCATTTTCCTAAGCCTCTCAGGAAAAGTGACTAGGCCATGGGCCCTGTCTCCCCAAAATGTCTTCAAACCAGAATGTGGTGGCAAATACCTACGGAGTAAATGAAATGAGGAAAAAATAAAGAGAGTCAAAGTGAATAGTAAGTAATTCAAAAGAAAGGAGAAAGAAGAGACCCTTGGAGCTTTACCTACGTATACCAACTAGTGTTTGACTTCACTAAGGGAAAAAAGAGGAAAGGAATGAGAGGGAAGAGACAGCCCAGTGGGAAAAGCAGGCAGTGCCTCAACCACAGGACAATTTGTTCTCAGAACTAGAACCAAAGCAAAGTCAGTGAAGGATTATATTGTGGGAACCCTGATGATAAACATACTCAGGATGAAAGAAAGAGCCCCCTCCCCTCTCAATATTGTGGGCACAAAAATTGAAAACAGGATGATGTAATTCTTAGAAATGCAACAATTTAGGATTCAGCTCAATATTAACTGAACCCCTGCTATGTGCCAGGCACTGAAGATAGTTTGTGCCTTTGGAGAGCTATACTTGAGAGGAAAGACTTTCTCAGTGTGTGACCAAAACAGGGGAAAGAAGAGAGGAGGCATGATTGAAAGGGACTTCCTGTGGGAGGAGATGCTTTATGCTTAGCTGTGGATAACAAGTGCGAATTAGACAGTTGGTGAGGGAAACTGAATGTGAGGATAAAATTACTATGTTGGTTAAGAATAAATATTACTTCAGAATACGCATGAGATGAGAAGTACATGCTTGATTGAAGAGACACAAAGATTGAAAACTACATTATTTAAACTTTTGTAAAGTGCTTTCCTCTGTGTTTCATACCTTCAGAGATACTGAGTAAAGCCTAAAACAACCTGAGGAGAGCTTGTTATTATCACCATTTTACAGAAGAGAAATCCATGGAATAGACAGTTTGATTTCTTTGCCTGAGGATAGACAAGCAAAGCCAACTTCAATACTGGAAAGCATTTCTCTGGATTTCTTGCCAAAATGATATCAACCCTACCAACATTTTCCCAAAGTGTGATCATTGGAACACTAGTTCTTTAGGATGTTAATAAGCTTCTATTTTATGGTAAAGTAAGTTTTGGACATGCTGGGTAAACACAGTTAAATAAGTTTCTTACCGTGAGACTTCTTAGAACCTTAGAAATTATGATAAATATTGTGAATTTTTAAGTGGGGGATATAAGATGTGGTTTTTCTTAAACTCATTTGACCACAGAACACTGTTTTTGTAGGCTATCTCTTGGACTTAGAGTAACATGGAATGCACTGGAAAATGCTGCACCAGTGTATACTGAATTGAGCAAGAAATTAGACAGATTTGGAATACAGGCAGAGAAATATAAATGTGAGGTAGAAAAATTAAGACAAGAAGAATCTAGAATAAATAATCCACTTGGAACCACTTGTCATGAAGCAGAAAGTTACTGGTGCCACTACACTGGACAACCACATGCTATAAATATCTAAGCAGCATCGGGTCTAGATAAGTCACTGCATTACAGAGATTTCAGATATAAATAATGTCTAGAGATAGCATTTGGTGTGTAATGTGTGACAAAAAGGAGCCTATTCACATCTGATTAGAGACTGTTATACAACATATACAAAGAACACTTAAAACTCAATGATAAGAAAACTAACAACCCAATTAAAAATGGGCCAAAGACCTTAACAGATAACTCCCTAAAGAAGATGTACAGATGGCAAATAAGCATATGAAAAGATACTTCACATTATATGTTGTCAGAGAAATGCAAATTAAAACGACAATGAGGTACCACTACATACCTTTTGGAATGGCCAAAATCCAGAACACTGACAACATGAAATGCTGGCAAAGACATAGAGAGCAGTGGCAACTCTCATTTATTGCTGGTGGAAATGCAAAAAGGTACAGCCAATTTGGAAGACATTTTGGTGGTTTCTCACAAAACTAAACATACCCTTACCTTATGATTCAGCAATCTCCTTGGTATTCACCCGAAAGAGCTGAAAACACAAAAACCTGCACATGATGTTTATAGCAGCTTTATTCATAATTGCCAAAACTTGGAACCAGACAAGATGTCTTTCAGTAGGTGAATGGATAAATAAACTGTGGTACATCCAGACAATGGAATGTTATTCAGTGTTTAAAAAAATGAACTGTCAAGCCACTAAAAGACATGAAGAACCTTAAGTCCATATTACCACGTGAAAAAAGCCAACCTGAAAAGGCTACATAAATAAATGATTCCAATTATATAACATTCCGGAAGAGGCAACTGGAGACAGTAAGAAGATCAGAGGTTGCCAGGGGTTGGGAGTTGGGGCAAGGATAAACAGGCAGAGCATAGAGGCATTTCAGGGCAGTGAAAATCTCTGTATGATACTATAATGATGAATACATGATATACATTTCTCCAAACCCATAGAATATACAACAGCAAGAGTGAACCCTAATATAAACGAGGGACTTTGGGTGATTATGATGTGTCAATGTAAATTCATCAATCGTAAGATTTACATTTTTACATTTTACATTTTAGATTGCTTGACAGGTCACAAGGGGAGTGAACCAGCAACAATAATTTCATTATGTATTATTTATAATACTTATGTATTATTTATCATCCATTGTCTGTCTTCTCCCACTTGAATGGAAAACTTTTCAAGGGCAGAGACTTTGGCCATCTTTCTCCTATCAATCTACTCCAAAAGTCTAGAACAGTGCCCGGCATACATAGGAGATCAATAATCACAAAAGAATAAATGAATAAAAGAAACTTATACTCAGATCAGAACGTTTGATCTTTCCTCCCACCCATAATAAATCCTGCCCATCTTTTCCACCTTAGTCAATAACTACTCCAATTGACCTAGTTTCTTGGGCCAAAAACCTTGACATTTACCTTCACTTTCTTTCTTTTACACCCTTAACCAATCAATCAGCAAACTGAATCAAGTCTACATTTATATGTATCCCAATTCTGAACTCTTCTTCCCATCTCCACTGCTACCATCATAGTCCAAACCACCACCGTCTCTTGTCTGGCCTATTTCAATAGAATTGTTTATAAATGTTCTCCCGGTTTCCTCGCACACCCTGTTACTATCTCTTCTCTACAAGCAGCCAGAATTATCCTTTACAATTACAGATCAGGTTCCATGACTCCTGTCCTCAAAACTATCCAATGGCTTTCCATCACACTCAGTATTTAGCCTCAGCTCCCCTCTCACTCATTGTGTTCCAGGCTTCATGGTCTCCTTGCTGTCCTCCATTATACCCAGCGGCCTCCACCCTGCAGATCTTTGCACTCACTCTTCTCCACCCAGACACTCTTCCCTCAGATATTGTACTCCTTTCCCTGCTTCCTTCTGGTCTCTGCTCAGATGCCACCCATCTGAGAGACTTCTCCCACCACCTAGGTAGCAGAGCAGCCTCAGCCCCTACCATGAATCACTCCATCCTTTTATCTTGCTTTGTTTCATAGCACTTGCCTCTCTCTGATTTTATATGGTTACTTATCATCTGTTTCTATCCCCCACTAAAATGTAAACTCCATAGTACTACATAGAGACTTAGTTTTGCTAAATTCTGTAGCTTTAGCACATAGAAGATTGCCTGGTATATTGTAGCCCATGATAAAAAAAAAAGGGCTGAATGAGTGAATTACTAGCACTTCTCAAGTGCTTATTAAATGCCAAGACCTTTGGGCCAAGCCCGTGGCACACTCGGGAGAGTGCGGCGGCGCTGGGAGCGCAGCAGCGCTCCCGCCGCGGGTTCGGATCCTATATAGGGATGACCGGTGTGCTCACAGCGCTCACTGGCTGAGCGCGGTGCAGCTGGTCTCAAAAAGGACAAAAATAAATAAATAAATAAATAAATGCCAAGACCTTTAAATGCATTATTTCTTGTGGACCTTAAGAGGCAGTTAGCATTATTAACCCACTTTATAGAAGAAATTTATGCCCTGAGAAATTAGGTAACTTGGTCAAGGGCACACACCTAGCAAGTAAAGGAATCAGGATTTAGATTCAAGCAGGTTGACTCTGGCTCTGAACCATTTGCTCCATATTCTGCTATATCCTTATGGCGAACATGTGTCAATCATTCTAATATTCTTATTTTTTATGGTAGTTCCCAGGAATGTATTTTCTTTCTTCCTTCCTTTCTCTTTTTCTTTCTTCTTTTGTTTCTTCCTTTTGTTCTTTTGTTCATTCCTTCATTCATGTGCATATGTGCAGCACTGTGATTGCCCTGGAGATACAAATTTAATCAAGATACATTGCCTACGCACAAAGAACTGATCCAGCCAGAGGGAAAGGCAAACATATAAACAAACAATTTCAAGATGTGTATTTTTGTTTTCTTTTTTAGAAAATGGAAAATAATTTTGCTCAACACATTTCCATTTTGCATTAAACTGAAAAAATTTTAGTCAAACTCATTGCCTAAATATTGTAATCTTATCTCAGTTGACCCCAAACAGGTAAGTACTGTATTTTGCACTTTTTCTTTCCTGCAAGTTGTTTCTGGTTCTCTGGAAAGTAGATGTGGTATAAATAGTAAATGATATAAAATATTAAGTATTTCATTTTTTATGAAGCAAATATTTATTGACATTTATCATGTTCAAGGCACAGCATGAGGCACTGTGAAGGATTAAAAACAACTATGACATGTTACTTTCTCCTCAGTGAGTTCACAGTCAGGAAGAGGGGCACAGAAGTAACTATAATGCAAGGCACTAAGCAAAAAGCACCATAAGGAAAGTACGGGGCATGATGCGCTTTGTGCAGAGAGCTCAATTCTGGCTGGGGCAATGAGAATTTAAACACAA
Source organism: Galeopterus variegatus (assembly GCF_000696425.1). NCBI lineage: Eukaryota > Metazoa > Chordata > Mammalia > Dermoptera > Cynocephalidae > Galeopterus > Galeopterus variegatus. The sequence continues at coordinate 277,902 of NW_007726514.1, forward strand.
AAAATCCAGGGCCTTTGTTCTTAACCATGTTTCTCTACCATGCTCTTTAAAGTTGGTGTGAATTTAGTACTGGTAAATATTATAAGGTGGAAAGTTTACATCAGACATTTTAATGTAAACTATCAGAATGCTTTGTCTTCTGAAGAATTATTGAGGGCCTACCAACCCTACCAGCTTTCTCTCTATACAGTGTGGTCTTCAGGATTATATCCTGGTAAGAGCTTTAAAGAGCTTATATGTAAAAGAGCACATATTCTTCCCTACTTCCTACCTATAGAACTTTGGGCAAGTTACTCAACTTCTCTGTACCTCATCTGTAAAATGGGGTTAATCATGATAGATGCAAAAAGCAAGAAAACTGAGAACAGTTAATTAGACAAAATGCTATGACATTCAGGTAAAACTATTACAAACCATACATAACAGTTCTAGTGAATCATCTTCCTGTGATATATGGCCAGGTGTACTTATTAGAGAGAAGGGCTAGTCCCATGAAATTTTGGTGCTTTCTTTAGTATTTAGTAGATACTGTCTGACAATATCTACTAGAGCTGAACATTTCTTTTTTTTTTTTCCTTTTTGTCTTTTTTTTGTGTCCGGCAACGGACCGCAACCCTCAGTGTCGCGCCCGTACCGGACCGGGACCGGCAACGGGATCGCAACCCTCGGTGTTGCTCCCACACCTCGCTCAGCCAGTGAGCGGGAACCGGTCTGTATGTGGGATCCGAACCCTCGGCGGGAGCGCCACCGTGCTCTCAAGCGGCGCACTGTAGCAGTGCGCCACCGGGCCGGCCCTAAAGCTGAACATTTCTATGGTTATCAGTAATTCCTCTCCTTGGGGTACTCTAGAGAAATGGTTATACGTTAACCAAAAGACGTTTATAAGAATATTCATAACAGCACTATTTGCAATAGGTAAAAACTAGAAGTACCCAAATGCTCATCAACATAAATTGTAGTATATTCATTCACTCAACTCTATACAGCACTATAATGAGTGAATCACAGCAGCATGCAACAACATGAATAAATTCAGACACAATGTTGAGCAAAGAAGCCAGACACAAAAGAGTCCATACTCTGTGATTTCATCCTAATAAAGTTCAAAAACAGCAAAACTAATCTATGATGTTAGAAATCAGGACAGTAGTTTCTTAGGGGGTATGGTAATTAAATGGAGTTACAAATGGGGGGTTCTAGGGCACTAGTAATGTCCATTTCTTGCTCTGAGCATCAGTCACGTGGGGCATGTGCAATTGGTAAAATGTATACACTTAAGATGTGTAGTTTCTTAATGTACATTATTCTTCAATAAAAAGTTCCTCTCCAAAATACTATGGATCTTCACTGCCTAATACCCAGGCCTTGTGTCTCTTTGCTTTGTGTGTCTCTCCCACCAAAGCCAATTTAAAAGAACCCACCCAATTTAAGCTTTAAGAATTTTTCCTACTGCAAGCATAATGACAGTAGAGAATATTGCTGTAAACCATTTATGGAATCAATGTTTTCTTTGACTATGATTAGCTCACTGGTGCCACATGTTCTGTGTGGCATTAAGTTAATGTTTTCAAAATGGCCAAAAATGAAAGAGGCATTTGATGGTAAAGCAAGTAAACAGTTAGTTTTTATTTTCCAAAAACAACCTGCAGCCACCCACCAAATTCTATTTTGAAATGTCATCAGTGCTTAGGAAAAAAACTATAAGCTGACAACTATTATTTATAAAAGGCCCTATAAAGGGTATTAAAGGTGTCAAGAATGTTTTATCTACTAACCTAAAACCTGTCTCAGACAGAAATAAAAATGGCTGCAGAATCAACACATGCATTTCATATTTGTGCTGCTTTTGGGGCACCTGGGCCAAGGTTATGTGTTAAGTCAGTTAAAATATGTAATTCATGGGATAACTGCAAAAGCCACTAGACAGGAAGATAGATGGATTGAACATTTTCTGTGCCACTAATGGCTAATAATTGGGTAAACACCTCTGAGGAAAACAAAATCCGGAATTGTTCCAGCCATTCTCTGACCACCTCCTGCATTAGGCGTGAGTGGCCATTAGCCTGCTGAGGGCTCCTCCAGAATAGGGACCAGCTGCAGAGCCTCTGAGAGGTCACCTCCTCCCTCCCACCCTTTAAAGTCCGGCTTAGTCAGAGGCACCTGCTGTGGAGAAACTGGTATGGGGCAGAGCCAGGACTCAGACCAGGTTTGCTGATTCAAAACCCAATCTCATATCTATGACCTATACTGCTTCCTCATTTTAAAACATCTTTTTTGCCCTCTTACTAGAAAGAATAATAAGAAGAGGGGCAGGACCAAGGAATTCATTATGAACCATACCTACCCCTTCAAACCCCTGCTCTGGGTCTCAACCAGCTGTTCAATGGGAGGTAGGTCTCCTGAGAACCTATACTTACCCCAAATCACCAAATCCCCCAAAGACACTGCTGTCCAGAATATTACCTTCCAAATTATTCCATCTAAGTGGATGGCCATCCTTCATACATCTGTACCACAAGCACACAAGCATTCGTGCACACCCCCCACACCCACCCACACACCCCACCATGATAAAAAGAATTCCAGAGACAGTAAAAGTCAGAGAAGCAAGTCCTCAGGATTCAATCTCATATTGAGTACCTCCACAGGAAGCTCAGGAAGTTCTCCCAACTCAACCTTCTCTTGTTTTGGGTTTTCAGTTCCCATCTGTAGCCAATGTAATATCTTGTTTGGTTTCCCTTATTTATTCTCTAAGAACTATGTCAATATTTGTCCATTATACTTTATTAAATAGCCATAATTGGATAATAAAATGATACACAAAAGTTGAGAAAAGAGATTTGTTAAAACTATGAAACATAACACATCTGTTAAGAATTGAGTTCACTTACCTAGTTATCATATATTTCAGTTTCAAAATACTGCACTTATGGATTACATTTGTTTTATGTATATTTTGCAGTTTACAATCCTCTATGAATCAATATGCTGTATACCTTTCTTGTGTATACACACACACAATTTAATTAAAGTTAAGATTTTTAGTTATACATACAAAATCAGTGCATGTGGAATTAAAGCACATTACACACCAAATGAAAAGAACTATAGCATGAAACACAGATAGCAAGTACCTTGCCTATGAATGTAAAACAAAGTACATGGCCATTGTATCCCTAGAATGTTTTTTTCCCCTTTTCTTCTTAAAAAATAAAGCCCATTATCCACTTGTTGGGTAAATAACAATACACTTCTCTAAAAAATAATTTGCTAGGTAACGGTAAATTTATTGTGTTCTTGGCTCCAGCCCACCAACTATTCTAAAGGTACTTAATAAAAAATAGACACTATATGTGATATAAATGTAAAGTGTTCAAACAAAACATGTTTATGTTTAAATACGAGTACATAAACATGTTACCCATTTGTGAAGTGTATCCTTTTCTCATTATCTCATTAATGATAAAAGTGGTCATCTGCCCCCTTTTCTAAACTTTTTATAGTATTTTCAAATGTTCAATAAAAATTTCACATATTAGTTTCAGTATTTTATTTTGAAGAATAAAAGCCCTATTTTCTTCTCCTTACTTCAAATTATACCCCAATCTTAGAATATTACATATGTGTATATCAACATACATATTTGTGTATTTATTAAACAACTTGCTAAAATAAGATGTCTGTGAAAAGATTTACCCAAATTTTGCAAAACCAGGACTAGGAAGAACGAACTCTAGCATAGCCTTCAACCCTTCGCTGTGCTAGCTGTGAAGAATAAAAGGACCTGAAAAATTTTGTATTGCCCAAGTTTATCAACAGCTAATTTTCTAAAATGCTACTCTAGAACCTCAGATAACACCTTAATTTCCTTAATTCCTATTTTCCCCAACACCTTAATAATTCTAAAATTGTGATTATATTACAAATAACATATACCAAAGATTATTTTACAAAAAATATTTATATTTTATTGTAGTTCCCCTTTAGAAAAATCTGTATTAAATGTATGTCAGATCTGACAAGTGATGACTATTTATAATCATTGAAACATAGTGAATATAGTATTACCCATAAAGGGAAATTCTAAGTTGAGCACTTTTTAATTTGCCATTTCTTCCAGTAGTACTTGCTAAGGTTACTATTCACTCTCCCCAAAGTGAAATCTTTACAGTCTCCTAAAACAAAGAAACAGCCTAATACTGGAACCAATCAATTTCTTAACATAGTTTTTTCTATAATGTCAATTAAAGTCAAATCATTTTATCACTTACCAATGTGAAGAAATCAGACAGTGATTTAAAGATTAGAAGAATAGATAACAGAGACAAAGAACAACTTACTGAAAAACCAATGAGGTTAGTTGCCAAATTGACAGTATAAATCATCTGTTGTAGTGGTACTCTCTTAAGAGATGACACTTTGTTATTCCAAGAATCGGCCTTACCTTAGCTTGGCTGAACCACATGCTGTACTTTTAGAAATTATTCATTCAAAAGCCTTGGCTAAAAGTTACGTCTAATGGCCTGAAACTTATTTTTGGCCTTAAAAAGCCAGAATTTTCAGGCCACTGAGCATAACTTGCCCCCAAAATCTACTTCTCTTGGTAAGAAAAAAAGCTTGTTCATCTCTCTTGATTTTACTGATACACTGTAAGGAAAGAAATTATCAACAGTTTGTTCTTTTATATATTCATTCATCCTTTCAACAAAAGCATGACAGGCATATTTAAAAACAGAGCAATTCCATTTAAAACCTCTACCATCTCAAGGAATCAGCATTTACTTCTGATTATTGTAAAGAATTTGTCTATCCAATTGCTACTTAAACTCTCAACCTCATTTCTCACTCACCACCCTCCAGTAAACTATCTTTTCAAAAGGATTGTACAGACTTTCAAACTGCCTAAAACTGATTGTTGAAAGAAATTATCCAACCAATTTGCCAGGCTTCTCGTTGCTCCAAATATCAATGCATGTATTGTTTGCTTCACAACAAGAGTTCATTCTGCTGAATTATGAAACAGAATTGTGGACATTTGCCTCAATTATCTTCATCCAGATTTTTATGAAAAATTTACAGGTTAAATATAAGTATAGTCTTGACACTGCACTATCCCTACAGTACCTGACAGAAAGGGAGTTCCAGCCATTGCAATAGAGGATAAGGAGCCCCCAAACCCAGACAGTCTGCTGCAGCAACTGGAACCACACCAATATAAAGGCACCTCCTCTGGCACTGATTTTTAAATTACATCTTATGAAGACTCACCACAACTACCCAATCCACCTGCTAGAGCAGCACCCCATAATTTTAACTACCTGTTACGAAGAGGTACAATGCTCATCACCAATTAGGAGATGATGTTAATGAAGTGGGGAGGTATGCCTTGACCAAATGTTAATTTTTTTGTTCCGTTTTTTGAAGTGTTGTTTTCCAAAGTTTTATGTCTCAATGATCTTATAGTGAGGTTAGATAAAGCATTGTTTGTAACAAAAAATAATTTTATATCAAAAGGTTTCAAATGTATTTTACTGCTTCTAATATAACTTCTGTTTTGCATGATCAAAGAAATTCCAGCAAACAACAATTTGAAATGGAAAGACAATCTTAGTCTGGGGCCGGCCCGGTGGCGCACTGCTACAGTGCGCCGCTTGGGAGCGCGGCGACGCTCCCGCCAAGGGTTCGGATCCCACATACAGACCGGTTCCCGCTCACTGGCTGAGCGAGGTGCAGGCACAACACCGAGGGTTGCAGTCCCGTTGCCGGTCCCGGTCTGGTATGGGCGCGACACTGAGGGTTGCGATCCGATGCCGGACACGAAAAAAGACAAAAAGGAAAAAAAAAAAAAAGACAATCTTAGTCTGGAAAAGTTATACACCTTATAGAGGGAAGTGCATGGAGATAAAATATTTGGGAGGAATCCACGGTCTCATGTACATACAAGAGCACAGCAGAGCAAACATAAAGCCCTCTATTTCCTCCCCCACTCCACACCCTCTCTCTATCTTAATCTCACTCCATCAGCTGCCCAGAGTCTATTCACTTACCTCAGTGACAGAACTAAGGAACACTAAAAAATAAAGAACTTAGCTTGGTTTTATAAGACAGATCTGAATTCAGAAAGATCAGTAGATGAGAAGAAAGAAAAGAAGGTAGTTTCCATATGTCCCTAAATGGTGTCTTACCATCATTGATGACATGCTTGAATTAGTGTGTGGTGTCTAAATGTAATGAAAATCCTGACTCATTTGTTGCCCTTTAAGCCACATTTTTTTTTTCAGTTAAAGCGACAGCCTAGCCATAGAATGTTGAATGAATGCTACAGATGAATTAACATCTTGACATTATCTAGTGGTCCAACTAGTTCAGCTTTTAATGTTCACAGTACAGGCTAGGACAGGCAAAATCAGCTATAAATCCACATTACAGAGAGTGGAGAGAGACAGGGCTCAGGAAATATATCATAGATTTGTAGGCTTTAACAACTTAAGAAATTTTGAAACGTGCCTCTAGAGCTCAAATAATTGCCTAGTTTAGGTGGCATAAGCATTGGAAATTTTGTGTGAATAGATTATTGGAGCAAAAACTCCACTAAGAGTCAGAACATCTGGTTCGAATTATACTCTGCTATTTATTACTTGTGACCTAGGACCTACCACCTCTTTTAGCCTTAATTTCCTTATCGGAAAATTGGGAAAACCCAAGTACACACATGATGGGATTGTTGGAAGATTTAACAAAATGATACATGTGAGACCAAATAGCATAGTACTTGAAACACAGTATTTGATAACCATTTTACAAAAACAATTTTTATCCACTGCACTTGTGTGCTATCAACTCAACTTAAAATTGTGTGTGTGAAGAAACTAATATTCTTCCAGATATGGCCACTATCAGACATCTACCTTGCTTGAAATATTAGGGCTCTGATCTTCTACTGTCATTTGTGAAATGATTTGAAGTTTATTTGCGTATTTATTGAGGACCTACTTTCTTCCTCAAGAGGCTTGCAGTCTAACAGCAGGAGAGAAATGCAAATTCTCATAATCCTGAGTGTAATGGCCACAAGACAGACCTGTGGCACACTGGCAGCAGAAAGAAGAGGAGGACATGACCTTGAGGAAGGCCGAGAGGCTTCGGAGAGACATAGGATGTGCACCCAGAGTTGGGAGTCAGAGAAGGAGTCTACCAAGCCTGAGAGGCTTTCCAGACAAACCTAAAGAATGATATACAAACTTTAAAATATTTTTTAATGTTTAAAATGTCATTTTTTGAATAAATTCTAAATTCTTATGGGTTATGTGTCCATATTATAACACTCATCGTTGTACACTTTTTTCACTTCTTTCCCAGTGACTCTAACTGAGATAATAAAAGTAATAGAGATATTTACATCTCTTGTGATTCTTGAGAAGAACTCCTATAGGAATAAGCAATGATGGGCATAAGTTGATAAAAACCATATCAAACATTCTTCTTTTACATACTTGTTATTAATCGAGAGACAGTACAGCAGACCCTTGATATTTGGAGTATGGAAATGCTTGCAGAGGTCTTTAGTTTTCTCTCAGATCCCAGTTCCATTCAGAATCACATCATCATCATCATCATCAATACCACTATCGTGATCGCAGCTAATACTTTTATAGCGTGTATGTGCTAGACACTGTTGCAAGTGCTCAATAGATAGGAACCCATTTATTCTCAAATGATGAACATATTCTCATACTAAAAGTCAATGGTCTTTTCAATTTTTGCTAAAATTTTCTAACTTGATGAACAATTTCTACATCAGCTAGAGCATTCCCAACACAGATTTATAAACCTTTTCTTACTTCTCCGTGGAGCCTATGGTAGGCTCACTTCATACACCCAAACCATGGTGAAATAAATGGAAAAAATATGAATTTTCATAGACTTTTGAACTTTCACTTCATATAATACCCATCACTTAGCTCTTAGCTTTCTTTTCTGGGCAACTTTTCACAAATAAACTAAATGTCTACTCTTCACGAAGAGTTATAATATGGTGATGACCAGATTGGAAAAGCCAAGTTGCCCTGAGAAGTTCTTGCAGGGGAGTCAGTTGGGCTATTCTCCTACTAAAGCGATTTGCTCATCCAGTATAAGCAATTAAAATCCATGCTTCCGCAAAATGACAAATTAGTGCTCGTCAGGACTTTGGGACCACATATAAAGAGTGAAATCAAGAATATTAAATCCAAAGATCTATTACTGTATATGATCACTGAAGTTTTGAAGTCAGCATGATGTATAGTGTATATAATAAGAATAGTTTTGATATTTAGCAATAAAGTTTAAAAGCCACTGACATCAAATTTCTTTTTTGTTATCTTGATGCATCCAATGTGCCCATTTTACATGTAATTCACATATTTCATCACACTTGAAATTAACCTAGTTAATTTAACACTGCAGTTTCTGCCTCTAGCATCCTTAAAATGAGATGATTAGAAAATGAGAAGCTAAATTACATGTCTGAGTAAAAACATGCCCGCAAATAGTATAAACCATAAATGCAGAAAACAGTAACACTCAAGTATCACAGTAAAGTTAACCTCAGTTTCAAGACATCAACAGAAGGAAGTTTAATACTTTCTGGAGTTTTGATAAATTTTATTTTATTTTTTTCCTTTTTGTCTTTTTCCGTGTCCGGCAACGGATCGCAACCCTCAGTGTCGCCCCCGTACCGGACCGGGACCGGCAACCGGACCGCAACCCTCGGTGTTGCTCCCGTGCCTCGCTCAGCCAGTGAGCGGGAACCAGTCTGTATGTGGGATCTGAACCCTCGGTGGAAGCGCCGCCGCGCTTCTCAAGCGGCGCACTATAGCAGTGCGCCACCGGGCCTNCGTGCCTCGCTCAGCCAGTGAGCGGGAACCGGTCTGTATGTGGGATCTGAACCCTCGGTGGAAGCGCCGCCGCGCTTCTCAAGTGGCGCACTATAGCAGTGCGCCACCGGGCCGGCCTGAGTTTTGATAAATTTTAGACAAATTCTGATTCTTATTATTTCATGGTTCAATCATTTAATACACATAATATTTTCAGAACAGAGTCTGTGTGCATGTATGTGGTGGCCAAATTTCCCAATTTTAATAGTAGTTACTTGGCTTAAAGGATCAATTTTCACAGTAGACCAGCCACTTACAACATTCAGTGTAAAACAACTGCTCTTGAAGTTAGAAGGGTCACCACAAAAATCCCCAGTCCTGGACTGTTCTTAACTTGCCATTCCCACTGTCAAAATGACAAAAATGATTTGATCATAAATAGTCTCCAAAGAAGGCCAGTGTGCTTTGGGGACATGCCAACTTAGTCCAACCACTGTGAACTTAGAACTCTGAGAGCACGGTTTCAGAATTCTTGAGGGGTGAGTGGTAGAATGTGGGGCTCAGAGCCTAGCTAAACAAAAATTATAGCTTTTTAACTTAAAAAGTATATACTCCATGAACCCTAATAATTGGAGTAATATCTGAAAATAATAACTTCAACAAATATGACTTTTAAAGACTTCTTGCCATTGAGAGCTGCTTTTCTATGGGTGTGAAATAAAACACCAGGCTTTATCCCGTTGAAATCTGAGAGGTATCGAGCTCATTTTAACTATTCATTTGTCTGTGTTGGCTTTGCAGATAAAGATCAACTCAATGGCATTTTGGAAAATTAGTTGTGTCTAATCCCCAGTGTCCTAGCCGACATTTCCTTTATTAATAGAACAGGATACACATGGCTGTGGGTGACCTCTCACTGGGTTTGCTATGACTGTTGTAGCAGCCTGCAAAGTACAGCTGCTCTGTGAAATACACTGGGACACTCCAAGGGAAAAAATACTTCACAGGGCTCCTCATTACCTTCCTTATTTTAACCATCAATGTTTCTTGAGCATTTCCAGGTTCATTTTCAAAATTCTCTTAATGTGTAGGTAACAAATATAGACATTAAGACACTGATTGCTAACATGCCTTCCAAAAAAACACCTCTAATACTTTATTAATGTACAACTTGTATGCAAAAGTATAATGGGTGATTTTTGTAAAATATTTACCCCTCCACCCACCAAACACACTGAAACCCTCATAAGTCATCCAGTAACAAATGAACAAATAAATAGTAATTAAGCCTGCTTTCATTTCCTTCATTCTTTCCTATTGCCTGCCTTCCTTTCTTTTTTTTTCTTATTTTCTTTCTCAAGTATCTGAATTTTATTTTTTTATTGCTCCTTCATTTCTAGAAAAATTGTATATCTTATTTTCACATAACACTAAAAAGATAGAATGGCTAATAAACAAATGAAATGTTCAACATCATGCAGCAAGGATAACATTCCCCTTCAGACAGGAAAATATAAATTGATGGAATCCAGTGTTAGAGAAATTGACGCTCTAGTACATGGTTAATGATGCAATTCCCTCCAAGGTGGCAATTTCTACCTGAAATGTGCATAACTTTTGACCAGTAATTCCACTTTCTAGAATCTGTCCTATGGGAATACTTGTAAAGCTGTGCAATAACAAAAGTAATAATGACCATACATGGAATTGTTGATTAAATTATGGTAGATCTATACAACCATGCAACTTTAAAAATAATGAAGTAAATCTATATTATAAATACAGAAGAATACCTATAATATTTTTTAATGCAAAAGAACAAATAGTAAAATAATCCTTATAGTACAATCTTTTCTTTATCTACAAATACATATAAACATGTGTTTTCATATCCATTTACTTAGCTTCCTATATAAATATCTGTATTTAAGTACGATAATCCTTATAGTACAATCTTTTCTTTATCTACAAATACATATAAACATGTGTTTTCATATACATTTACTTAGCTTCCTATATAAATATCTGTATTTAAGTACAAATGTCTCAAGTTTAATATCTCCAAAATTGAACTACTGATCTTGCCCCCAGCATTGTCCCCATTCTCACTAAATGGCACTCCTATTCACTCACTTGCTCATTCAAGAAACCAGAACATGAGGTGTCCCTGGTTTCCTGATCTATTGATTAGTTTGGTTATATTAATCATCACAATGTGTATGTATATTGAAACATCATGTTGTACACCATAGACATATACATTTTTTATATATCACTTATACCTGAGTAAAGCTGGGGGAGTGGGGGAAGAAACCAGGAATATCTCCCTCTTTCATATTCCCCACCTCCGATCCAATCCTAAGCATGCTTCAAATCGATTTACTCCTATCTCCATTGTCATTACCCTTGTCTAGTCTCCATCATTTTTTACCCATTACGATAGCCTCCTATCTGATTTTTTGTCTTCTCTTGCACATATCTTATCTGTTTTCATATCCTTTTATAAAACACACTTTGGACCATGCTGTTCCATGCACTCTAAGTACATAGCTTGGCCTACGCCACCTGTATAATCTCAACACTGACTACTTTTCCAGCCAATGACATTATTTTTGTAACGGCAATAATAATATTGCCAAATATTTTCTCACTCGGGTTTCAAAAGGACTGTTAAAGAGATACAACAATTAGAAAATACTCTGAAGATAGCAGTGGGTTTATCCCAAGATCTACTGTTTGAAAGTTATTTCTTGCCCAGTCCTCTGCAATAGCATTCTTGGATTTCCCTGAGATTCTTGCTCCCCTATTCTCCACGTAGCAAGAGAGGTCGTCTTACAGCAATAACATACTCATGGCACTGCTTTGCTTAAGAGCCTTCGATGATCAAAAACAACATTATCTGGCCCTCGCCTAGCTCTCTAACCTCATCTCATGCCATTGTCCCATGATTACTATACTTTAGCCAAGTGGCTTCTTCTCAGTTGCTGAAATGCACCAATGGCTTCCTCATCTTGATGCTTTATATGTGCCTCTCTGCCTGAAACACTTTGCCCTCCCTCTACACTTTACATGTTTGGCTCTTTCTTATATTTTCTGTCTCAGTTTAAATGCCACTTTTTAAGAGAACTTCATTGACCAGTAAGTCCCCTATTCCTACTTTTCTTTCTCATTGTACCCTACTCATTTATTTCATATCACTTGTCACAAGTTGAAGTTGTTTGTTTACTTGTTTAAGCTCTCTAACCTCATCTCATGCCATTGTCCCATGATTACTATACTTTAGCCAAGTGGCTTCTTCTCAGTTGCTGAAATGCACCAATGGCTTCCTCATCTTGATGCTTTATATGTGCCTCTCTGCCTGAAACACTTTGCCCTCCCTCTACACTTTACATGTTTGGCTCTTTCTTATATTTTCTGTCTCAGTTTAAATGCCACTTTTTCAGAGAACTTCATTGACCAGTAAGTCCCCTATTCCTACTTTTCTTTCTCATTGTACCTACTCATTTATTTCATATCACTTGTCACAAGTTGAAGTTGTTTGTTTACTTGTTTGTCATCTGTCTTCCCAATACTCTGGAAGTTCTATGCAACACAGCCATCAAAAAGGTATTGGTNGGTTTCAAAAGGACTGTTAAAGAGATACAACAATTAGAAAATACTCTGAAGATAGCAGTGGGTTTATCCCAAGATCTACTGTTTGAAAGTTATTTCTTGCCCAGTCCTCTGCAATAGCATTCTTGGATTTCCCTGAGATTCTTGCTCCCCTATTCTCCACGTAGCAAGAGAGGTCGTCTTTCAGCAATAACATACTCATGGCACTGCTTTGCTTAAGAGCCTTCGATGATCAAAAACAACATTATCTGGCCCTCGCCTAGCTCTCTAACCTCATCTCATGCCATTGTCCCATGATTACTATACTTTAGCCAAGTGGCTTCTTCTCAGTTGCTGAAATGCACCAATGGCTTCCTCATCTTGATGCTTTATATGTGCCTCTCTGCCTGAAACACTTTGCCCTCCCTCTACACTTTACATGTTTGGCTCTTTCTTATATTTTCTGTCTCAGTTTAAATGCCACTTTTTCAGAGAACTTCATTGACCAGTAAGTCCCCTATTCCTACTTTTCTTTCTCATTGTACCTACTCATTTATTTCATATCACTTGTCACAAGTTGAAGTTGTTTGTTTACTTGTTTGTCATCTGTCTTCCCAATACTCTGGAAGTTCTATGCAACACAGCCATCAAAAAGGTATTGGTAGTGGGAGCAATGAGTCATGCCTGAAGAGCCAGAAAGACCTTTTAGAATATAACATTAAGTCTTGAACTTAAGGGAATGTGTAGGTAGGAGGTCATTCCAGGTCAAGGGGACAATTGGTGAAGTTGGACAAAAGCATGTAAAAGAATGTCAAATTCCAGAAGACTGTGAGAGGTATTTGGGCCTAAAGAAGAAAGTGAGGAATGGGCCGTTGAGACTAGATGGGGACAGTGAGGCTGGAAAGACAGGTAACACCAGATGGCGAGAGACTAAGGAGGCTTTTCTTGTCCTTAAACACTGGACAGCCATAGCAAGTTTAAAAGAAGGAGAGTGAAATAACAGATTTATGATATAGATGGAGTAAAAGGAGAAAAGATTAGAGATTATCTTCTAAAAGACAAACCTGTAGCCTCAACTCTCCTCATTAATAAAAGATATGCAAAACCAGTCCAAAACATGAGAGATGAAATAAGTCTAATTTTTAATTAAAGTTGATTATATAAGAAAAGAAGATGTAATCTTTTAGTATAAATTCAAATATATTTTCTAGTTAAATTCTTTCCTCAAAATGTAGTTTGGGGAATATCGGCTAATTTTCCAAAGAAGCTAGTGTTAAAACTGTTAAAAGTCAATGTAGCTCGTTTATAGGAACAAGAGCAGCTATTTTCCCTATATAATAAAAGAAAAAATTTTGAGAATTATAATCCATATAATATAATCACTTCGGTAAACTTTACATAGTACAGTTGCTGGACTTATGGAAAAACAAACAAAAACATTTCAAGATACTAGTGCATAAATAAAAGTCATTAAATTGAAAAAAAAATTCAAAACTTGGAAAATACATGAAACTCACTATTTCCCATTTAGAGATTCATCCAATCATCTGGGGGGAAAAAACATAGTAAATATGAAAAGTTACTTTTTTCCAGATCACGAAGTTTAGATATGGCCTAATTTGACCCCAAATTCCACAGGACATTCTGTTACAAAGTAATCAGAAATACACAATGTACTTGTTCATTTGTTTGTGCTATGTAAAATTGATTTTTTTCTTTAATACTAAAATTTGGTCCATCTGTTGGTAAAACACAAAATGTTCTAAATATATACAAAGAGTGGAAATGCTTCATTCCACTGGCTGTATCCTGTGGTATATGCTTTAATACTAAAATTTGGTCCATCTGTTGGTAAAACACAAAAAGTTCTAAATATATACAAAGAGTGGAAATGCTTCATTCCACTGGCTGTATCCTGTGGTATATGCATTTTCATCAGTATGTTTGTCTTGCAGACAAAATGAATATCAGATGGTGGTTTTGAAAAAGGGCAGACCTAACATGAGGTGATTAGTTTCAAAAACAGATTTTTATTCTTGATAAATTATTACCAAATACAATCATCTGTTGATTGAGGATATAAAACAGATTGGTCATACTACAACCCATAGGTTAAATGAAAAACGGAAATAATAAGTTTATTTAACATGGTCTTGCATTAGGTTCCCAGCAGTGCAAATCTAAGGCAAATAATTAGATTTCCAATTTAAAGATATACATTGTTAAGCCAGACGTTTCCTGAGGTCATCTATTTCTCTGTTGGCTAGTCTCGCTGCACTGGCAATGTGTTTAGGACATTTCACTTAGAACTTTCTGTTACTATACTTTGTATATTATCCTGATCCAGCCAGTATTGTAGTTTGATTCAGAGATGATGCGGAGAGGGCAATGGCTGATTGTGATGACTCCTGGCTGAAAATCAGATTCTAATACACTGTCATATAGATGTACAGAAAACTAATATCTTAAAAAAAAATCCCAGGAGGGGGGAATAAAAACAACTTAGTAAGAGACAACTGGTAAACCAAACAAATCAAAACATCTTATACCAAGTAAATGGGACAACAAATACAACACAGTTAACTTCTTAAACCCACTCTTTTTTTCCCTCTGGGTGACCACTTAATCTTAAGGTGAAAAATAAAAAGTTAAAAGACAACTGTTCTGACCAATAGAATATCCTATTTTGATGGAGTGTATTCCCTCCTCTTCCCCCTCTCCGTTTCTTCGGTAATTTACAACTCTGCTATGTAATGTCTCTCCAGGGAGCAAAGAATCCCATTACAGATGATTCCTCTGTGCAGACTTCAGCACTGTAAATCAACAGATTGAACTCTCTAACAGATTTTAAATCCCTGCTTGAGTTAGGCTGGGATAACTTGCAAATTGGTGGGGCTGGAAGTAAGGGGGAGAAAGGAAAATCTGGTACCAGAATAAGTTCCAGGAAAAAAGCTTAAAACACAATTTGTGTTTTTGTTAACTTTCCCTAGTAACTATTGTGCCTTGATATAAAACAGGGGATGTCAAGAAATAGCAGGAATTGAAAAGTACATACAAAGAAGATTCTCACCCCAGGAGAATATTCCCAAACCCAGCAGAGTGTATCAGAAATATAAAGTAAGCTGTACTAATGCCTCCTTGAAGATAAGATTTATAAATGGACTAGAGCACCTTGAAAAGATTGAGTGAAGTATAACAAAAGTGGGGGGGATTATTTCTAAAATTAATCTCTGGAAATTAGATGCCTCATAGGGAATTTTTTTCCCTACAGGACTTCACATGACTTTATTACTCAAAAAATGAAAATTCCTCTAGAAATCCATTGATGAGGTAGGAAAAAACTGACAGATTGCCATTATTTTTTATATATTTCAGGTTTCATTTAAAGTAATGGTTAATAACAACTAAGATACAAAAAACAGAGCTAATTACATAAAAACTTATTTTGTAATAAGAATAATTTTACACATATTATACCAACACTGATCACATTAGGAAATAGATTCTCATATTTCCATTAATAAAAATCCAACATAATATGGTTTTCAATGTCCCTCACAAAAAAAAACAAAACAAAAACTCAGTTATGTTCAAGTTAAACCAAGTGTTATTAAAATAGGGCAATAAAAATAGGGGCACAGAAAGCAACTCAGTATCCCAAAACAAACTGTTTCCGAGGGCCAACTCCATACAAGATCTAGTCACTTGGGTTTAACAAACTATTCTTTTATTGTTATTATCGACATATGAGATTTCTCTTATCAACTGCTCAGCAAAGTCTGTCCCTGTTGATCCTAAACCAACACTTCATTTTCTCCCCTTTTTCCATCAAGATGTGTTGACTTTTTAGCTTCTACTCTTGTCCAGTTCTGTGACTTGTACTCCAACTCCTCTCTATACCTCAGTCTACTTATGTTCAGTTGTTACCTTATCTTGTCCATCCTTCCTTTTTATTTCTCTCATATTTTTTATTTTCATTTCTACTACCATTATCCTAGTACCAGTTCTCATCACCTCAACCCTAGATTACTACTATTTCATTTTGTCCAACTTTTTTGCTCTGAGTTTTTCCCAGCTCTTCAGCCTATGCACACATTTTTGATTAATTCTCCTAAAAATATTACACTAATCATAAGTTAATGAAGTCTGGAATCTAAGATACTTGCCTTTACTCAGTTCTGTGGTCTCAGGGAACAACCTTTTATTATGCCTAAATATTCTGAATACTAATATTGTTGTCTGTAGAGGAGTGAGAGAATGAATGAAGAGACAAATCACTTCTACTAAGCAATCTATTCAAGCAAATGCTTTGAATTGTTAGTAACCATTTCCCTCTCAGTATAAAACCAATAGCATATAATTATCAAAATAGAGGAGGCTTTAAAAGGTACCCAAATGGAACTCTTGATGCAGGCATGATTATCAGTTTAAGGTGACTCCTACAGGGTCTATTGCCTTTTCCAGGCCACCATCCCAACTTTCAAACTTTACCTCTGACTACTGTGCTTGCCAACAGGCTGAACACAGACCTCCAGGACAGTTTTGCTCCTCTGGTGAAAACCTGAGTGACATTTTATAACAACTTTGCTGCATTTGGTTTTCTGGAAGGGATCTCATTGTCAATCTTTATTCCAAAAGTGTTCCAAAAGTCAACCTTTTCCCTGGCATAAATTATTATATAGGGATTCCTCTGTGATGCCAGGAATCTTCAGACTGAACTTTTAAATGAAAGAAAAAGCTTTAGGGCACAATCGGGCACCCATTTGCTGCTTTAAGAATGGTGTGTTCATTTTAAATTGGTGCACCATCACTAAAGTTCAAGAGCTACCTTTAAAAAAAATCAGTGTTTAAAAAGATTCAATTTCCCTGAAACTTTGGTCAAGAGTTTTGTTACTTCCTCTGTTAGAAAGAACACTAACTTACCTTAACAATAGCAAAAAACCTTAAAACCAATGGATTCCCTTTTCTCCATCTATTGATTCATCAGTAACTTAACTTTCTTCTAAAACTATCTTTGCCTTTGTATCTAAGAGTTTCAATTTTCTACTTATTTGGCATTTACAATCTCAAATGTAAATAACGAATACTAAACTCTAGAAGGCCCTTCCAAATACTCTACTCCTGCTTACACGTACTTCAAGCAATACTTCTTTACTTCTGATTAACAGTTCTCTTGTTCGCTCTCACAGAACACTGTCTCACCCCCCCCATATAGCACTCGCCACACTGTACAGTTACACTATACAATGTGTACAGAATGAGTTTGTTTCCTGCCTGCCTGCTTAGTCCGTGAGCTCCTGAGAGACAAGGGAGCATGTTTTATTCACCTTTGAATTTCAAAATGCAGCATAGTACTTAACATATCCTAGGTGTTCTATAAATTGATTTGCTGAATTGAATTGGACTGACAAATAGCCATTCAGGCCATGTTAATTACTGGCTAAGGCCAGTCCTCCACAGAGGACAGCACTGAAATGAAGTAATTATCCCAATCACTGAGACAAAACTATGTGCTAATTTGGGCGAAGTGAGTAAGCAAAATTTTGACTAACTGAACTAATCCACCATTTCATTGCAATGCTTAGCTCTGCTAATGGAAATTTGACTTCTGTGGGGCAGTCCTATTCTCTCCTGTGTTTTGTGTTATAATTGAGTCATTTGTTTTATATTGATGTTGAATATACTCTACACCTCTTATACAGAGGACAAAAATTGCACCCTAATCCCTGTCAACTGTCTGATGGGAGTGTCATTGGTTCCAAGTAGGGTCAGCTGAGGACACTGTGTTGATGGTTCTGTGACACCCTTGATTAGACCCACATTTTAAAGACCACACCCTACTAATGTAGTGAGTCATTGGCATTGTCTTTATATACCAAAGTCAGCAGGTTGCACAACTAAATTCAACTTTTAGCACATGATTTCTCCAAATGAAGTCTGTGTAATTCTCTAGACAGAAAGCAAGGTGGGTCTCTCAATACATTTACTGTTTGGGATGAAGATAAATCCTTACTGGATTTTAAGGATTATTAGAGGAAGAAAATAATGTTACTTTTTAAACAGACCAACAACTATTATTTATAGTGCACACTTTTCTTGGCATCTTTCCTTTTCTGGCTCATTTGTATTTGGTCTAAGAAGGAAAGCAAAGTTATTCAAACAACTAAAAAACAGATTGAAAATTTACATACTTGACTTTTAATCCTTTGTCACTCTGTGACTGTAATTTCCTTATCTACATTCATCTAGCTTCAGAAATAGGGGGGAAGGTTTTTTAGTTTCATAAGAAACCACAGTATTTAGAAAACACTTTGCATTTGAAAATTTAAATCAATTTACAAGCAACTGTTTCTCACAAATAACTGGAAAAAAGTTACATGGGATGCATAACTATATTCAAACTTAACACGGTCGGACATACAAGGTTTTTCATGCTCTAAAGGCTTACAAGTATCTTTTTTTAAAAAAATTAGTACAAACAAAATATTTAACGAAAACTTACAATCAGACAGAGTTAGAACTACACTACATTAGACAGGATAGAGAAGTTGTAAAGGACCTGGAAATCAGAAAAATCCTCATTTGAGTCTCACACTCACCAGTAATCAACTTTGTGACACTGGGCAAGACATTGAACCTTTCTGAATCTCACTTTGCTCATTTCTAAAACAGAAATAATAGTTCCACCCTTATCTAATTCCTGGGGTTGTTTTGAGAAAAACATGAGACAACATAAATGAAAGTACTTTTGAAATTATAGAGTACTATTCAATGTAGAGATATTATTATCTTGGCATGTGACTAATGATGGTGATGATGGCAGTAATTGTCTGATGTTTGCCATCAGATGCACTGCTAATACTCTGCTGTTAGTAAATGCAATTATGATAATTGCGTTAATTTTTGTTCAGATTCAGCCACCTGCAAGGCTGAAATGTTTGTTTTGACACCAAGTGAACAACATATATTAGTTTAAATATAAACTATAAACAAATACACACACTACACAGCTGTGCCAGAAAAAGACTATAGTTCACATTCCTTCAAATTAAAGAAGACTTTTGTCAGCTGACTTCCTCCCTACTCTTGTAAGACAAATTTGTTATCAAACATCAATCATATTTTATTAAATTGACTGCAAAAAGGGTGAACTTCAGACATGGAGATTTTTCAGCCATAGGCTTCCTTGATTTCCTTGCTACAGATGCAATTTAGCAACTACTGTTCAGGCATCTCAAAAAAAATAAGAAGGAAAAAAAAGAAGTAAAATAAAGAGACTAGTGCATGAATCTAGATTGATGTGGATAAAAGCAGGTGGTAAATTCCAGTACTTAGAGCAAAGGAGAAAAACTCTAGATCAAGCATACAGTTATTTATACTTTACCATGGGGACCAGGAGCTAACTCAGACAATCCACCACGTTTTTGGTAAGAGGAAAACACCAAAGGATACTAGCCATCTTCCTAAAGACTAGACTTCCTAAATAAAGAAGCAGTCTTCAACTAGCGTTCCCTTTTGCGGATTGGGAGATACAAGGGGTAGTGTTAGCCTCAGCCACAGTTCTTTGTAAAGATTCTATATTGCACCACAGGAAATAATTTTTGTTTTTCTATCTATCATTAGTTCTCAATTATTTTCCATAAGACTCTTCTTCAACACTGTCACGGGTTGGCCAGAAAAAGGTAAAGGCATCACTGTGGTTCCCTGGGTTTTATAAAAATGATTATTTTTCAGTAAAGGTATTTATGAAGAGCTTTGGCCAAGCTGGTAATCTCTCAAATGTGTTTCTTAGTTAGCAGCAGCAAGACTTCCAAATTATTTTGTCATTAAAAAATAGGTGCCAAAAGAAGCTCTTTAAATTCCACATATTTTTGCATTTGAAGAAACAATGAGATTAGATCATCTGTATAGCATATACCCCAACCCAAACCAATGTCCAAAGTAAAACTATTTTGTGAGATATTGTGGTGTTGTGGGAAAAAAAAGTGTCTCGTACTCAAATAAGTTTGAGAAAGACTGAGTTAAAATAGGTTAACCCAAACCAATGTCCAAAGTAAAACTATTTTGTGAGATATTGTGGTGTCGTGGGAAAAAAAAGTGTCTCGTACTCAAATAAGTTTGAGAAAGACTGAGTTAAAATAGGTTAAACATGTTTGTCTTCTGCTGGATATCTCAGAACTGCAATATGCTATCATGTATTGAGACATTCTAAGAAAGTGTTTACAAAATTTATTTGACCTTGAAACCCTTTTTCAGGGAATTTTGTAAAAATCTGGAAAAGATGTGGTTAAGAAGTACTGGTCTATGATATGGCAAAATTATGTCAAAGAGTTTTTTTTGGGTTTTTTTTGTCCTTTTTTGTGACCGGCCGCACCGCACTCAGCCAGTGAGCGCATCGCACTGGCCATCCCTATATAGGATCCGAACCCGCGGAGGTAGCGCTGCTGCGCTCCCAGCGCCGCACTCTCCCGAGTGCGCCACGGGCTCGGCCCTGTCAAAGAGCTTTTATGACCATCTATAGTTGTTTTTGCATGGTTGATTCCACTTATGCCAATCCATGTGGCCACAGAGAACCTACTGTCTTTCCAGGTTCTGTTTAGTTAAGGACTACATATAGATTGCTTCCAGAGAGGAGAAAAACAGATTTAATCAGTGCTAACAATTCTAAGGATTTCTTTTCCCAACTGACTACAATCTTAGGAAATGATTTAAGCTACCTTTTCTGTGAAGTCACAAGGTCCCAGTATTATTTCACCTTTTTTGCATTGGTGGGAACAGGGACAACACATTTTTGGAACTAAACATTGGTGCATCCTCCTTTCTACCAATTCTAGGGTAAATGGATTCACAATTTAAATCAGGATGCACTACAGCATGTAAAAGATAAGTTTTAGGGGTAATGACTTCATACCTAATATATTTGTATCTGGCTATCAGTAACTCAGATTTGAATTCAAGTTTCCTATCTCTGTGTCTCTGACATTCATTTCCAAAGTTTCCAAGATGGTTGAGTGATGATACATACAGCTGATGACAACTGTTAGATGACTGTTTCTGCTACTATAGAACTCAATCAGTTAGTTACCCCAGAAAACTATTCTAGTAATCAGAGTACTAATGATGAGTTTGGGGTTTTTCATTTTTGTTTTTTTAAGGGCAGTGGGGAGGACCTAGATTTTTATCCCTTTGCAGGAAGCTCTTTTCCTGAGCTGAAGTGGAGCCTCCCACAACACTACAGTAGCTCCAGAGTGTGCTCAGCGGCTGTGCTGCTCAACCATGCAATTTTATAGCAGGCAGCAAACAAGGCAGAGAATTCAGGGTTAAAAACTCAAGTAAAGTTTTGTCTTCTACAGTAATGAAAGCTGACTAAAAAAGTAAATCAAATGGATCTCCTAACAAAATGAAAACAGCTGCTTGGCCTGGCTTGGTCTCTGATTTAGGTTAAGTAATTATTGCTCTAGTGAGGTTCAAGGTTGTTCTGTATTAGTGAAATAAGATATCACATGAAAATCATCCAACTTTTTAATTTACTGTAGCATCAGAAATTCCACTGTATAAAAAATTCCAGAAACGTAATCTTCTAAAAACGTTACCTATAAACCTTTTCAAATGCCAATTGATTAAATCTTCCAAGACATAATTACCCAATACATAATTACATTATAGTAATAACCTTCAGTATCTATGCTGAGAAAATATTTTAATATTTTAACTTTAAAACACTAAGTTTTTCAAATTTTACCGAAATGATATATTATATACCAATTTTCAAATAACTGAAAAAAATCATTTTTTTATACAAAGACGTTTTTACAAAGGGCAACCAACAAATAACTACTTCTTGAGCCCCCAAAGAAGTCTCCTTTAATAACACAAATCTTTTTTTTTTTTAATTCAACTTTGGCATACCAATAGTGGTTCAGATGAAAAACAATTATAATGAAGAAGCACAACAAAAAGAATATCCTTGAGGAAGATGTTTCTGTGTTTAACACTCTTCACAGTAAAATAAATTACTAATGTTACTTCCAATTCCATATCTTGTTTGCTTCTCATTCTTCTGTCAGAATCATTAGTGCTATTTCTCTCTTTTTTTTTTCTTTCTTTCTTTTTTTTTTTTTTTTTTTTTTTTTTTTTTTTTTTTGGTACCACTGTTCACTGTTTATATGTATGCATACATATATAAACATATACATCTTAAAGACATGCAGATATATGAATCATTATTTCGAGAAATCTTTCCATGTACTTATATATATATATTTCAATATATATATATATATATATTTTATTTTTATTTTTTATTTTTTATTTTTTTTTTGTCTTTTGTCTTTTTTCCGTGTCTGGCAACAGATCGCAACCCTCAGTGTTGCCCCCGTACCGGACCGGGGACCGGCAACGGGATCGCAACCCTCGGTGTTGCTCCCGCGCCTCGCTCAGCCAGTGAGCGGGAACCGGTCTGTATGTGGGATCCGAACCCTCGGGCAGGAGTGCCGCCGCGCTTCCCAAGCGGCGCACTTATCCAGTGCGCCACCGGGCCGGCCCTATTTCTCTCTTATTTAAGCACCTTCCTTCTGCTTCAGTTTGCCTCTGATAACAAAGGACAAATCAATGGTAGGTTGGTGATGAGATTTTTTAATTGATGTTCCAGTAATTATTTTTTAAATAATAAAAAAATCTGAAATATTATCTAATACAAGATACTAAATTCCTGAAGAAAACAAAGACTGCAAGCCTTGGCCAATTTCTCTGGCTTTTAATTTTTAAGCCATCCTTTATTATATCACTGGATAGATGCTTACATTATGAGTAAGCAATAATGTAAAATATTTTCTACTACTAAAAAATATTTAAATTATAGGAGAACATTTTTTCAGTAGTGATGCCTTCAGAGCATTTTAATTTACTTGTGTGCATTCAACCCAGTTCCCAACAAAAAAGAGAGAGAGAGAGATTACATCATAAAATTAATATTTTGAAGAAAATTACTTGGGTGGTTTAAAGACCAGGGAAAACTCTCAGATGTTCTTGTTATAATTATTACTGCTGGACACAAAACATGACATATTTACCTTTCCAGTGGGATAGAGTTTTGTAGCTTTCCTAAGTCTGAATAGTATTTCTCACTAGTCCTTGCCAATTATTCTAACTAGTGCCTGCCAGCACACTGGAATAACAGAAACAACAGAGTTACATATGTTATTTCTCCAAAATGTTTCTACATCATGATCTTTCTTTGGGATCAATATTCCTTAAATAGCAAAATATATCATGTTTAGGGTTTCCATTCAGAAATTGTCTTGTGGAACTAGATCCAATAGTGTACAATTTACCTAAGAATTAGACAGGAACTTGCTGAAAAGCAATATTTAAAAGGAAGGTTTAATTTTTTTTCCTTTCAGATAGTTAATGTAAATCCTACTAACTGAGATCTTCCAAAATGATAAGACTCATGAAGCCAGTCTACATTCTTAGTTGTCTGCAATCCAAGGAGGGTGACAGAGAAATGGTCCTACCACTTTGCATAGTCAGTGTTTTTCTTTCAAGAAACACAAAGCTGCTGTTGTTACTTCATAGGTCTTTGTGAATAGGCAGGCAAATGTCATTAACTCAAATTTATAACGAAAGTTGAGCATAGTCAGAGCATTTAAACAGTGCATCTTTACTTGCTGAATCCAAGTATAAGGTCAAACTCTACTCAGTCATCGGTAGACATTTCCACCAGTAGCATCAGGACAGTGCCTACAGAATCCCTATGCTAAAGAATCCTATTTTTTCTGGATTAGTCTCCTAAGATATTATGTACCCTATTATCTTCCTTCCCTTATCTTGACAGCATTCCAGGGATACATCTAAGAATCTAAGAAATCAGTTATCAATGATTAATTTTTGAATTTAGAAGATTATTTTTCCGACCTAGTGTTCAGCTTCAGAAAAAACACTCTGACTACTGAAAGGGAGAAATGGACACCCATGTGACAGACTGAAGGCCTCGTATCACCCGTGTGTATTTACTGGAAAGTGTTCCTATAATCACAGAAACCCCTAGTTAATCAGGTTGAATATAGGTCCTGGATTTTCTGAGTTTGGTCAGAGGTCTCTAAGTTCTAGCAGTTGTGTGTATTTACTGGAAAGTGTTCCTATAATCACAGAAACCCCTAGTTAACCAGGTTGAATATAGGTCCTGGATTTTCTGAGTTTGGTCAGAGGTCTCTAAGTTCTAGCAGTTCAATTGGCAGTAGTGACCCAAGGTGGTCAAAATCAACTCTCCAACACTTCAGCATGGGTACCTAGAGACAGGGAATCTGATCCAATTGGTTTTAAAGCACTTACTCAACCAAGGAACTCTCTGTTAGGAGGCACAAACCACCCTAATGGGTACTTTCTACTTACATTGTTTCCTTGATCATTTACTTTTAAGCAGAGACTGAGCAGGAAACAGAAATTTCCAAAACGACCATTCTTTAAGCCCCTCCTTTGCCATCTTCCCTGTTTTCTTCAGGACTGTAGCACAGAGCCACTTCCCAACAACCCAGAGTTGTTCAAGGCAGCAAGCCTTTCTGCACATGCTTATTAAAGAATGGCATGACACTTTGTATAGAGATAAGACAAGACCAGATAGATGGAATACACAGACTATCCTGAAGAATATTTGTGTTTATTCTGATCACACAGTTTACATCCTTGCAGTAGACCATTTCAAAGCATATTTTCCATACGTTTTTCCTTTCCCACTTAAATCCTCTCAAAGGAATTCCTCTTTAAAAAAAAATTCTTGGGTCACAGTAACCAAGTAACTCCTTAGCTCAGATTATTTTATTAAATATTATTTTCATGTTAGATTTTTAAATTTAAGAATATAAAATGGGTATAGAATATAAAATACTGCTTATCATACCAGCATCTATAAAACTTTAATAGAAGACCTTGCAAAGCTCTTTAGGCAACTATTCTGACACTAACTTACAGGTTACTTTACATTATAGGTACTTCTTCTCTTGATGTTGGCAGAGATGTGAGATGATGTCTCAACTTTCATATCCTGTGGTAACCATATAAAAAGCTAGGACCCTTAAACAAGTATATGAAAAAATGCTCAACATCACTAATTATCAAGGAAATGCAAATCAAAACCACACTGAGATATCATCTCACCCCAGTTAGACTGGCTATTATCAAAAAGACAGAAAATAAATGCTGGTGAGGATGCAGAGAGAGGGGAACCCTTCTACACTGTTGGTGGGACTGTAAATTAGTACAGCCATTATGGAAAACAGTATGGAGGTTTCTCAAACAACTACAGATGGAACTACCATATGATTCAGCAATCCCACTACTGGATATATAATCAAAGGAATAGAAATCATCGTGTCAAAGGGATACCTGCAATCCTATGTTTATCGCACTTCCGTTTACAATAGCCAAGATAAAGAGCCAACATAAATGCCTGATGGACAACTGGATAAGAAAAATATATATATACACAATGGAATACATACAACCCAGCCATAAAAAAGAATAAAATTCTGCCATTCGCAGAAGCATGGATAAGCTTGGAGAAAATTAGGTTAAGTGAAATAAGTCAGGCACAAAAACGAAAAATATCACGTCTTCACTCACAAGTAGGAATTGAAAGAAAGAAAGAAAAATACATTGAACTTTCTGAAGAAGAGAACAGAACTGTGATTACTACAGGTGGGAAAGAGGGAGTGGGGTTGGCAAGAAATTGTTAATGGACACAAAGAATGATTACATTTGGTAATGATGAATATACTAATTATGGTGATTTAGCATCACATATTGCACACAGGTATGATATTCAACTCTGTACCCGACAAATATGTATAATCAATTATGTTTCAATCAAAAGAAAAAAGAAAAAAAAAGCTAGCGCCTTTAGTAGAGTAAATTCAGCCATAAATCTAATCTATCAAAATCTTTTGCAGTAAAATTCACTCCTACTCTCAAATCATAGGATTCTTAAATTGGAAGACTTTGGCAACTATCCTTTCCAAAGACACATATATATGAGGATACAGAAGCCCTGAAAGATGGAGGGACAAGATCATACAATTGGCCAGTGGATGAGCCCAAACTGGCTCTTTGCTCTTTTTCTGGGCAGTAGTGATAAAACAACCACATTTTAGAAGAGATTTTACCTCGCATTGCATCTAAAAGAGACAAAGATGTGCTATTAAAGAACTGCCAATTCCTAAAATTAAACATTCCAGTCCTCTGCTCTGTAGTACTTCGTAAGCAGTACCAAATTTAGTCATAATGGTTTGTTCATTCCTATTCAGCATTCCTGTTCCTTTTATCACAGGCCTTCCCCATCATCTTTCCCATATAGCTAACTGTATTTTATATTTGAGGAAATTAAAGTACTACAGAAAATATTACATCTAAATCAGAAATATTATTTTTACATGACAAGCTATTTTAAACAAAACATTCTGAGTTCCTGATATAAGTGCTAAGGTCATAATTAAAAATGAATTCACTCATTATAAAATACTCCAGAAAAAAAGAAAAAGATGGGGGAATAGATGAAACAAGATGGGCAAAATTATGACTATAATTATAATTTAATTATAATTGTTACAAAATTATAGTAGGCAATGGATATATGGGGTTTATTATACTATTCTACTCAGTGAAGGCTTGAAATTTTTTCGCAGTAAAATATTTATTTAAAAAATCTGGCTGGCCAGTTAACTCAGTTGGTTAGAGCCCGGTGTTGATAACACCAAGGTCAAGGGTTCTGATCCCTGTACCGGCCAGCCATGAAAAACAAATAAATAAAAATTAAAAATCAACCCACGTACTGCCTTCTGGAAGAAGTTAAACAGTTCCCACATCCCAGTGTACACCACTGGACTATTCTAATCAATAGTAAACAGGTAGAGAAGAATGCAACCAATCTTCCACCATTTTTTAATTGTTATTTAAAAAAAAAAAACCTCACATCACATGAAGCTTACCATCTTAACTATTTTCAAGTATACAGTTCACAACTCTTCATTTCCCCTTCCCTCAGCCCCTGCAACCACCATCCTACTTTCTGTTTCTATGAATTTTACTACTTTAGATAGCTCGTATAAGTGGAATCATATAGGATTTTTTTTTTGTGGTTGGCTTATTTCACTTAGCATAACTTCCTCAAGGCTCACCCATGTTGTAGCATGTGACAGTATTTACTTCCCTTTTAGGGCTGAATATATCACATTTTTAAAATTCATTCATCCATCAATGGACATTTAGGTTATGTTCACCCCAAAGTCTTCATCTTAATATGGTATTTTCTTTTTTTCTTTTCTTTTTTTTTTTTTGCCTTTTTGTCTTTTTTCATGACCGGTAACGGGATCGCAACCCTCGGTGTCGCGCCCGCACCGCGCTCAACCAGTGAGCGCACCGGTCTGTATATGGGATCCGAACCCTTGGCGGGAGCACTGCCACACTCCCAAGCCCCACACTCTACCGAGTGCGCCACCGGGCCAGCCCTTAATATGGTATTTTCTGAAGAAACTGAAGTATGAGATGCTGTGAGGAAAATCAAGGCCCAATCATAACTAGCTAAGGCTAGACCCCTGGGGTGAGGAGTGTAAAGCTGGGGAATTTTAAGCATCCTTAATAGTAGCCCTGTAATAAACTGATGCTCTGAATCTTTGCTAGAGTCTGCACAAGACTGAGCTATAAATTTTACATTTGGCTAAGTGACTCATAAAGAAACACCCACCTGATTTCAGACACACGTTTTTGGCAGTCAGGGCACTCGCTAAATTAGCTATGGTTCTATTTTTAGCTGCTTTCTTTCTCTGCCTAAAAATACAATGATTCTATCTGTACAGTACAGTTTTAATACTATGCCCTCCACTCCTGCTTATTAGACTGTCTTTTGGACTGGGAAACACTGAAGTTTGCTTCTTTTTCAAATGCCTAAAATGCTGGAATAAATTTTATTTATTTATTTTTTTGTCTATAAAGTTCTGGCCCTATGAGCTGATTTTTACAAGAGTAAACATAATAGTTTACTGAAATGCATTTGAGCTTATTTATACTCTAACCATCCCTGTTATTACAGAGTGATAAAAATATAAAACCAGTTTTTCTTCAGGAAGAGTTGAAGTGTCTCTTGTCTGGGAAGGTCCAGTGTTGATTTGAGGAACTTGGGTCAAGCCGGTATTTGACCTTTGGCAGGAGGCTGCCCTGGGTCTTATATTCTTAACAAACTGGGCCCAAGACAATAGTGTGCTTTATAGCCCAGAGCCCGATCAGTGTGTTTCTCCAAGGAAGACCTCAAGCTGAAAAGCCAACATGCCTGACAACCACCATCAAGGTACCAAGGGCATAAGCACTAGACATTGGAAAACAAATGGAAAAGCACACACACTTTTGTTTTGTTTTAACTACACCTGCAGTAGCCAATGCCTAGAGAGAGTCAATTATGCATAATAAGCACTCATATCTGTGGTGCTGAAACCACAACTTTGCTCCTTTTTTTTTGTCTAAACAGCATTAATGTGTATATTTGTTCTCTGTTTAATGTACAATGTATATATATATATACACACACACAATGTGTATATATCTGCAGTCTTTCCAGACACATATGTGGTAATAGATGTTGACTCCAGAAAAGGAGCATTCTGCAGGTGGACATTCAGAAAGAGCACAGGTAAAGGTTTTGCGAAGAAATGTTTACCTTAAGTTTTTAAAAGGGAAATTGAGAATTTTTATGGCTTCTACTCCCACCTTGCCCGTAAAATTTGCACAGGATTTTTCTACCCAGCAAAGGTGCTTGGCCAATGATAACACTAAATACTTAATGCAGAAAGCCAAACAGCTTCCAACCAACAGGAAATGCCAGAGACTTTTGGGGGGGGGGAACACTTTTAGCAAGTTGGATTCTTCTGTCAAGGCTGTTCTATAATCAAAAAATAACTGCAGATTAAAAATATGAAGTAAAATACTGAGACAAAAGCCTATTCTTCCCATACAATGATATGTGAATTTCTACCTTCTTTTCTGCTTGCTGCAGGCAATTTTAAAAATCACTTGTTCAGTTAACTCCTGTATCACACATACCCCAAATTTACCAACAAAATGGAATCTTTTCTGAGTTTAAAAAAAAATTCCAAAATGCATAACCCTTTATGTATATTCTTTTGCATGCTCTTTAATCAATGGATCTGGTTGCTTTCTTTTTTCTACTTTCCAAAATTTTGAAGCTCAATTCACTCAAATCTACTAAATCTTCTTCCATTCCATTATCAATAAAGGGAACATTTTTTTTTCACATGAATAAAATCAAGGACTTTATACATCAAGGGAGAAGAAAGGCTGAGAAAAGCAGATGTTCAGATGTGGATCATGACTGACCCACCTACCCAGAGAATCGGTCCTTGTGGGTGTTTGGTTTCTGGAGCAGAGGATGCTGGCTTTCCTGTTTATTTAGCCAGCCCTGTCACTGGGTTACAGGTGGCCTGGAAAGAAGATTTAAGAAATGTTTTCTCTCTCCATAAATGAACATCAAATTATTTTACAATGTGCCCTGGTACATGCATCATGACAGGTTGGAGGCCAAAGACAATCTCAAATAGCAGAAGCTAGGGGTGGAGAGGGTGGGAGGGGAGCAGGGGAACTGTTTCAAAGTTTTGATGAAACAGTTATTTTTAAATTTTTACACATTTTACTAAGACATGAGTCATTTTGCTCTTTAGCCTGGCACAAATTCCCTTCCAAGTCCCCTTCTTTGGCAGTATTTCTTAGTTTTGGTTATTCTTGCATCATAGCAGACTTGAATTTTTTCCCCTTTAGTATCCAGTACTGAGTTCCCTGGACGCATCATTATGATCTTACTTTTGCTGCAAATGAACAGTCTTTTAAAAAAGCAGTTAACTTGACTCTGAGTTTTACTCGAGTCCTCTACACAAGAAAAGCCTAAAATCACTAAGGTTGCTTCCTTATAGAAGAAGCCATCACTTGACAATTTATCAGTTAAGGCTTTTTTCTCTCTTTTTCATGCTATTTACATTCATATTTTTCTTTTGTCGTATAACTTAAATTTTTTCACCGAACTTCAGTGGTGAATTTGGTGATTTCTCCTTTTTTTCTTGCTTATGTTCTGACCCTATCCTCTCTGACACATTTCAGCGGCCCAATTCTCAATGTATTTCACATTCCAGGAGCATTTTAGAGTCTCATGCTCGTACCTCTACATTCCCCCAGCCCAGAAGTCTTCACATATCATCAATGTCAAATTATGTCCCTCCTTCTTCAGAATGCTGCCAGGAATCATCTCCCAAACTAACCCCATATGGCTCTGCTCAACCAAGTCACTTCAACAATCCTGTTTGCACATTGACAGGAGAAATCACTTAGGAAAATATTTCTATATTGTGCAGATGTTTATATTTTTTCAATGATTCCTCTGCTTCTGTTCATTTGTTCTTTCAGTTGCATTATGTTTCTCCTTATTTAAAGTTAAAGCTCCTCGTGGGTATGGAATGATCTGACACTCAAATACTTTTTTTGTGTTTCTAGAATTCTCAATTTAGTGCTCACTTTATAACATGGAAAAAGATTAAGAAAAATGGCCACCTGACTGAACTGAACTCTTATACTGCTTTTCTGGCTAGCATGCTTTTTAATATGGGATAGTTAAGCTTATCTTAAATTACCATTTATTGTCTTTTGTTCTTATCTAGCCATATTGGTTGCATCCATGGGACTCAGGGTTTTTGAGGTGACAAAGTGTACACCTACCTTCCATTTGTCAGTACAAAAAAATGAAGAATAACAGGGCTAGCAAAATGACAACATCTGAAAAATTTGTCTTTTTTCCTCTAGCCTCCCATTTAACATTTCTGAGAGTCTTCTTCCCTTTTCCAAACTCAAGATATATTCCTTCTTAATTTCTAACTCCCCAAAATAAAAACAGCAAAATGTTATATTATTTATATTTTAACTGAAACTAATTTTCACAAATACATTCACTCTTTTAAGAGTTTTCAGTTATAAGCTTCTTTCCTATTATGAAATGAAAATCTCTAACTCCTGAGAGAGGAATTTAGGGAATATACAGGAAGTGAGAATGTTTTGGGGGGGGAGGAGAGCATAGTCTTCTCTTTGGCTCTAAAATCATGCTGCATTTAATTCTGGTCTTACAGATCACAGAGTGAACTTAGTTACCTGGGGTACTTTTCTTAGTAAAAGACTAGAAAAGTATCTTTCTTCCTATTTCCTTTGATACAAATATCCCTGTGCCTCAAGATTCACTGACACCAGGAGTCCTATGCCCCCAAACCTGGCCTGGGTATCCTAGCATCACCGTCATTCATACACCTTCATTATCCCCATGACCACCACATAGAGCTCCCTCTTTGCTTCATCTAGAATATCGTCCATAATCATATGACCCAGCTTTAGTTATTTCCAGTATCCCAAACAATTGAATCTGGCACTGTCTTAGAAGCCAGGAGAGTTGCTAAGTAGACATCAAGTGAGGAATGAGGATGGACGGTGGAAGGTGGGGCCCATTAGCCCAAGCACACTGTGGGGGAGTACTGTCAAAAAACCATGGTTACTAGCAGACAGAATCCTGCCTCTTGCCTGAGTCACTGACAGTGTGCCCCCAAAAGTTTAGAGGCATTCATTGACACAGTCATTCCTCTGTCTTATAAGTGTTAATTTTAACTGAGGTATAATTGACATGCAATAAACTGCATATATTTTAAATGTATAATTTTATAATTTTTGACATTTGTATACACCTGTTAAACCATTATCACAATTCAAGATACTAATGAACATATTCATCACCCCTGAGTGTCCTCATCACCCCCAAGAGTGTCTTCATCCCCCTTTGTTATCCTTCCCTCTCATCTTGCCTTTCCCCAGGCAATCACTGACCTGCTTTTTGCCACTATAAATTGATTTCTATTTTCTTGAATTTTACATAAGCGGAATCATATAGTATATACCTTTTTTCGTATAGCTTACTTCTCGCAGCATAATTATTTGTTTATTCATCCATGTTGTATGTATCATTAGTATGTTTATTTTTATTACTGAGTACTCTTCCATTGAATAGATGTGCCTATGTAAGAGGCATTAATTGAGCTTCTTCTGTATAATGGTACTGTGCTAGACACTGGAACATACAATCACTAAAGGCTAGATGCCAGCCCTCAGGATGTGCCTATGTAAGAGGCATTAATTGAGCTTCTTCTATATAATGGTACTGTGCTAGACACTGGAACATACAATCACTAAAGGCTAGATGCCAGCCCTCAAGGGTCTTATTTGGTGTCTAATACAGAGACAGGTAAGTAACTCGAAGATTATAGCAAAATTTAATCTACACTGTAAGGGAGGCAATCAGTGGGCTTTTGGAGCCTCATTAAAGACCATGTATGTCAGACTTGAGTTTCAGGAAGGCCTCTTGGAGGAACTAATGCTTCAGATGAGTTTTGGTGGATAAGCAGAAATTAGTTACAGGGTGAAGTCAAAAGCAACAAGAGATTCTGGTGGGGGTGCAGATGAAACTAGTGAGAAGAACTTTTTATGCTGGGTAAGAAGCCTCAATTATATCTTCAGACTTACTGAAGGCATCTAAATAGCAACTGAATGACATAATTGAATTTACTTTTTAGTATATAAAATGAATTGGAAAAGACAAGACCAGAGACAGGGAGACTAACTAAGAGGCTATCAAAGGAGCCCAGATGAGAGGGGATAGAGGCTTAGGCTCAGATGGTGGATGTGCAGACTGGGGGAAGTGAATGAACCAGAAAGAAAGTGATAGAGACAGAAATAGAATTCTAAGTACTCGGTGATTGATTAAATGTATGGGTAAGACACGAAAAAGTCAAAAAAAGATTCTCATATTTAAGGCTTGAGCGGCTAAGTAAAGAGAAAATAGATTAAGAAGTGAAAGTAAGGTTGAGGAAGATGATAAATTCATTCCAATATTTGGAGTTCGAGTTTGTGTGGGATATTCAGAGGGAGGAGTCCAAAAATTAGATGGATATAAACATGAGTTGAGGCTGTACAAGAGAGTTTGGGGATAAAGGTATACTTTTCCTCATATTTATAGGTTTGCGGGAGGAAGAGGATAGAAAATGAAAAAGAGCAAAAGGCTTAAAATGCAGTTCTTAGAAACACTGCCTTTGTAGAGAAAAAAATTAGTTCACGTATCTTATCATATATTTATTTTTGCTCCTTAATAAATTTGCAAATTCCAGAAGGACAATTTGAGAAGGGGTCACCTTAAACTTTCCGTAACTCAGCGCCTCTAACAGTGAAGGTGCTCACCACTAATTCATTATTTGTGTATTTGCATATTGAGAATGTGGTCCATCTGGGTCTATGATTAGTTGTCTCTGTGAAATCCATCTAATGTGGATTACTAAAATGCTACAAAAATTGGTTTGGAAGTGCCTGGGCATGATTGATTAGCAGTGCTTAGATCTGATCTATTTCTGTTGAGTAGAAGCAACAATTGCTAGTTGCAGAATCTTCTGATATTTAACTAAATATGTCAAAGGGACAAGTGCTTCTAGTTTCAAATCTAGGAAGGTGACTTCAGGTGAATCCACGACAGTCAAGTCCAGCTGTGGGCTTCAATATATAGCTAAATAAAAATACAGACAGAACAGTTAGCAATTTTGCCCATCATGTAGAATTTAGCAAGTGATAAATTGAATATATTTTTGCTTAAATGATTAGGAATCTCGATTCTCTCAACAGCACCTCCACAAAAACTAGGAAAGCCTTCCTAATCCAAATTAAATCTAAAGATTGTAAATATTATCCCATCTTTAATCTAGATTAACATGAAGTAAATGAGTGTAAGGAGGTCAGGAAAATGTCAGTGAATCAATCCTCATTTTCTCACCACATCAAGTAGAGAAGCTGTGATTTAAGCAATTTCTGCTAGCAAAGTGCTGCCCGTGTAACTCTTCCTCCGTGATCTCTCCCCCATAATACATTAAAGGGTAACCTTTACTTGCCATAGAAAAACAGACATGTGAATTTGATACTCTCAGCTTGTTGATATGTTTTTAAAGCTGGTGAACAAACAGAGTGCAGAATGTGAAATTCTTTACTTCTACTGTCACATGGCTAGCTGGAAGCTGAGTTCAGGGCATAGCAAACTGTCTATTCTGATTTCCAAGAACAGCAAAAATATTAAGTCATTTCAAGGGGGAAAAGTTCTTATATTTGATATCATCAAACTGTTGTTTCCAAAACACCTTCTAATTTCTTCTAAAAGAAACTTACAAATGAAGTAAAACAACAAATATAATTTTACCATCTCCAAAAGATATCTAACAATTTCAAAGGAATTTCTTAGACTCTCCCATTTTCTGAAGTTTCTTTTTTAAAATAGAAAACAACAATATAGTTAGGGAACCAGGCACATTCCCTGACTCTTTACAAAAATATTGCTTAGACATAACTTGACTTAAGAAAATTTAATATGCAAAATCTTCCTAAAGAAGATAAATTAGGAAGATATTAATCATATTAGAAAAGGATTCTTCACACTACAAGATTTATTAACATACAAATCGCTTCAGTAAACTTTTGAAAAATCCATTTATAAAAGTCCGGCTCACATAGCCTTTGGGGAAATACATCTGTTGTGTAAACCAAGGCATGTGTGAATTTTTTTAAGACAATGAGTCCATTCTGTTCTTCCTCTACATGTTCAATTTCCTCCTAACATGCCAGAGCCTACCAACTCTGTACCACCAGTTTAGATCTTTTCCCTGAGCTCCAGACCCATACATTAAACTTCTTATGAGGCATCTTCTTATGAGGCATCTCCTTATGAGGCATCTCCACATGTTTAATCCATGGAAATCCAAATTTGATGCATTCAGGATTGACAGCATCACTCCATCTTCCAAACACTCCTCTTCCAATTCATTATTTCAGGAAACTGCTGAAACAGTCACCAGTGGCCCATCCTCAAATCCTCCCCACCTTTGGCCACAGATACAACTTAAGTTTGTGATTTCCACCTTCTTAATATTACTTAAATGCATCCACTTCTCTCCCTCTCCACTTTTCACCTAATTTGGACCAGCTCCACTCCCCCTATACAAATGCACAGCTAACTATCCAGTTGTATCCTTCTCTAATCTATCTGCCATGTCAAGCCTATGATCTTTCCAAAACTACAAATCTAAGTAAATCATTCTTGCTTACATTCTTATAGAACACCTCAGGATAAGTCCTCATTCCTTAGCATGGCATAAAAAGACCGTTCAGGATATATGTCTTTCCACTCCTCCCCACATTTCAGTCTAAGCTCCAACATACAAAGCTACTTTGGCCCTCTGTGTGCCCTCCTCAATGTTACCTCTGGGCCTTCGCACGTACCATTTGTTCTGTCTGATATGAATTTGTGACCCTCTTAAACTCTTTTCCAATTGCCTTTGTTTACTTGCTTTTGATGTCTCAATTCAGGGTGTTACCTCTTCTAGGAAGTTTCCCCTGACTAATCACCCTTTACAGATATAAGACAGTGCCCCTTGTATGTGTTCTCGAAGTCGCATTTTCATTTTTAATATATTGGGAAAGTAAGATTATAAGGCTGTAGAAAAAAAGAAAGCCAAACATTAAAAGTTAAAAATATTATTGATAACAAATTAGGAAAATTTGCCTCTAATTCTTGGCTTGTGTTTCTTTGCATGCTTTTACCCATCTCTTTATCTGCTTAAGTGTGTACTTATGTGTTAGACTTTGTTTTTGGTGCTGGGGATGTAATAAAAAGCAAGGTACCATCTCTGCCCCCAAATGTTTACATGTATTATTTAAATGCAAATATAAACATGTTTCTTCTTCTGAAAACTAATAGTAGACTATTATTTTAAACTAAAGGTAGACTTATCTTTGCATAGAAATTTCAATACAAGTATACTTTGATATATAACATAAAGTAGATCCCAAAAGATCATAGGTAAGTAGATTTTAGAACTAATACCAATTTTAAATGTAGCATTGGAACTTTTGCCTCATTATTTATAGGAAAATTGGCTTTATGTAAAGTGACTAATCATTCTCTTTAGTTCTAGAAACTTGAATTTTTATATACAGTATTGGCTTTCTTAAGGTAGGACACAGTCATGAAGCACTAAAAAACAAGGAAGACTCCTGGCTTGTAAAGAAAAGAAAAGTACGTTTTGGGACTACATTATGAAAAATGTTCTCCTAACCTTGTCTTGATTTAATTAAGAAGATTTCTCCAATCCTTTTGGTTTTTAGATTTGTGGTAAAATCCCAAAACCTGAAGATTAAAGTATTTAATTGCCATTCATTTCCTCCTGGGCAAAATGGGAAAAATTGCTCTAGAGCAATGTTTCTCAAACATTAATCCAACTGAAAAACCTCTTCTTTTTTCAAAATAAATATTATGGAGAAGACCAATATGTACAAAATGTAAAGAAAGTTTCTGCTGGGGAGAGAAGAAAAAGGGTGACAGTCCTGTCCCCCACTCCCTGTGCCCCACAGCATACCACTTCTAAAGCACCAAGAATTCCATGGAGCATGGCTTGGAACATGGCTTAGAAGAGCTTGTCTGTGAGATCCCCAAAGACCTCTTCCAAGTCCGAACTTACATGTTTCTAAAATGTACCAACACTTCTGAGTTATCTAGAGAAGAGAGGCTAAATATTCAAACCTCTATACTGGGGATTTCTAAAGACTATGAAAAATGTGTGGTGTAATATAGGTGTGTTGTAAATGACCACAGTTACAAAAGAGAGACTTTTGGGCATTGTTATCATTGCTATCCTGTAACAATAAATTCTGTAATTTTTAAAAATTCATTACTTTCCATCATTTAAGGGAGTCTTTGAGAGCACATATAGTTGAATGAAACACAAATTACTGGGGGGAAAAAACTTTACTAATATTTTAAAATTGGAAAGTGAAAAGAGTGGGTTTCATTGAGAACCACAAAGTAAAGACAGGAACTCAGTTTCAAGAAAGCCCAAGACATTCAGAGACTTAAAGTAATGACCTTAATTCCCCAAAGTCTCAAGCAGTTTCCACCCCAGGGTAACAAAAACAAGAACTCATGTTTGTTTGTTTTGGAGTCTACATTCGGACCTGCAAGGTCAGGCTCTGAACAGCCAAGCTATTGTTCAGCCTCCTTCATCCTGATTGTGGTCCAGCACCTGACCAGGAATTGGGAAACCTGGGTTCTCTACCTCATTCTGTGATTGACTCACTCTGGGGCTTTTCTGAAGAGTCACAATTTCTCTGCTCTTGAGTATCTGTGCAATGATTTCCCCTATGGATGATGGAGCAATTATGGGGATTAGATTGTCTTGTAGTACATGGACGTTTGCTAAGGATGGACATGCTGATACTTTATTACCAATGTTTTCAGTTTCAGGACTTAAAAACAACAACAGTTATCACCTTACTGAGGAATAATTCTGTGCCAGGAGCTGTTCTAAGTGGTTTACATAAATTATCTTGCTTAATCCTCACAGCAACTCTATTAGTGAGGTATATTATGATACTCAAATGATGCAGCAAAATCACAAAGAAGTTGAGCAACTTGACCAAAGTCACACAGCTCGTTAAGTGGCACAGCCAGAACTCCAGCACAGGCAATCTGGCTCCAGAGTTCCTGCTCGTCACGTGCTACAATGCTACTTCTCCATAGAAACTCTCAAGTTTTTCCAGATCTGGTGCTATGATGGGAAGGAAGGGGAAGGCTAGAGCACATATGATCTCTTAATCTCCTGCCTAATCTGGTTAACTAGGTTTTCTCTCACACAATCATGGACTATGACATATACTGGCCTTGTACTTCCCCCACCCGCAAAGAAAGAAGTGACTGCATTGTGGGGGAGGGTTAAATAGCTTCAAAATGGCATTTTTAACTGAACTGCACTATCTCTCAATACATATGTATTTAAAATGAAAAAGGATTTGAAAAATTTGTTACATGTTACTCCCTACAGTCATTTTAGTAACACCAGCAAATCCTAAACTTTCTGGTACTGACACTTTGCAGTTAATATCAAATATCAACAAGATACAGCTCATAAAGTGAAACCTGTTGCAGAGCATTCTCTGATCAAGTTTCCATGAAGCAGATATTGGATTGATTTCTTAAAACCTGTATACATTCGTGATTATGCTTTGCCCTTACTTTTTTTTTTCCCCACCATTAATTAGAAGTTCTATCATCAGACTGTACAGGATGGTGGGTTTTAGGTCCAAGCAGAAACAAGAAAACAATGTAAAGTATAGTGGGTTGCTGAACACAGCTGCAAATGCTGAACTGTTTCTGCCCCACCTAACGCCCCTGGTTCCTGCTCCCCAAAGATCCTCTGGGTATGTATTAAATAGGAGCCAAACAGGACAATGGTATCCGGAACATTTGGCCTTGCTGTAGTTTGTTTTAAGACATTATAATTGAAAAGCCTCTAAGCAACTACTGAGTTTTCTAATCACAAAGAAATCTCTCACACAGGAACTATGAAATAGTTTAACTGGAGTCTTCCTTCCAAGACTACAATAATTTAAAAGTCACAATGAGTCAAAGGGTTTGGAGAGATGTTGAGGCTATGGAAATGCACACTGGTGGGGTTGTAGAAACCCAATACCGATCTGGAAATCAATTCACATGAGATTTAGAAGAGCACACTGCAGGCTAGAGGAAACGAGGCCTGGGTGTCAAGTCCAGACCCTTGGAACACGAAAACAAAATGCTGTCCAGGGCAACGAAGAAATGTTTTGAAGTGTACGTTTTGTGCACTAAGACAAGGATATGCGATACTAATCAACTGCTGTAAAACCAGAACAAAGTTGGAAATATGGGAGCAATAAGAAAAACATGACCTAAGGTGGCAGTGTTGCAAAGAGCAGACCATGGTCCATTGCTGGAACTTTGCTAAGAGGCAAAAGCAGGAGGCTCTGGGTCTCACCAAACCCAGATGGTAATGCAAAAAATAAATGAGTGAATTCTGAGTAATTATTTATCAAACAGCACGATCATTCCAGAAACACAGAAACTATGTAACATAACAAGAACTATTAAATCAGTCCCAGAAGAGTTTTGACATGGGGCAGTAAAGAAGTTCATATTGATTAAAAACCAAAATGCAATCTTGGTGCTTTTGATTTGCTTTGCTCTTAGAAAACAAAAGTGTTTTATCAATATCCAAATATAGTGACCGAAATCAAAACCTTTCTTGAACTTCATGCAAAGTAGATGTGATTTTTAATGTCTCATCCCCTCCATGCCAGGCTCCAAATTATCTTTATCAGTTTATCAAGGAAAAGAATATATTAATAACACATAACTATAGGTGTTGGATTTCATTCCATTCCTAAAAGGAATCTAGACACATACTTTTTTTTGGTTTGGTTATATTTTTAGCAAAAAAAGCAAATTTTAAAATGAATGTGGAACCTACCACAACTTCCCAAAGAATGAAGACTCTTTTTTATATTTTAAACAGAAAATTATTTTTTAAAAATTCCTTTCCAGGTCCATTCCCAAAGTTCTTCCATTGTTTACAATGTTTGTGCACCTATTTAGGCTCTTTTAAAAAATGACCACTACTTTCATTCCTCCCTCAACATAATATCTGAAAGGAAGCCAAGAAAAACCTTCAGGAAAAATGCTGTCTCCTGAGAGTTCGAGAGAACAGTAACACATTTAGATTTTGCAAGATTAAGGTAGACCATACAAATACATATTTATCCCAGCGGCTGTGTCATTTTTCATATTCTAGTCACCACCTTCTAATAACACATAGGTAGGAAACTACTGTCATCATAAACTGGGTCATGTATCTCAATCAACTACTACCTAAGGAAAGCTATGGGCTGGGGAAGGGGAAGGGGCAGTACTGAATTCCTCCATCTGCCTGGTTTTGCAGTAAAAAGTATATCTCTGCACTCCAAGGAGAAGGTGGCACTACATTATTGAACATACTCAAAACTGCAGCTTGCCCATAACCATAGGGATGTCATAGGCCTATGACATCTGACATCAGGGTTGCGCCTATATTATAAATCTTTGCAGATAGGTCCAAAACTTTACTCTGATGTTACTTAAAAGGAAAGTAATTACCTAAACTCTCTGAGTCTCAGCTTCCTCATCTGCAAAACAGGGGTGAGCATGCCTCTCTCAGAGTTCTTGAGAGGATCAAGGGAGCTAATGTATGGTTAGCACTTGAACTTTTGAAGACATAATCTCAGTGGAAGCCATGGATTTAGCCACTCAGGCCAATAACCAGCGCAGACACACCTTCTATTTCTACCAATGCAGGCTTCACTTCAAAGAGTGTGTCTTCAAATCAAGTCTCAACAAATTCAAAAAAACTGGAATTATCCCATGTATTTTCTCAGACCACGTGCAGACACACCTTCTATTTCTACCAATGCAGGCTTCACTTCAAAGAGTGTGTCTTCAAATCAAGTCTCAACAAATTAAAAAAAACTGGAATTATCCCATGTATTTTCTCAGACCACAATGGATTAAAACTAGAAATC
>NW_007726514.1:320041-329013 GCF_000696425.1 Galeopterus variegatus
TATGCAGACTGGAAAAGATGAAGTCAAACTGTCCCTGTTTACAGATGACATGACCCTATATATCGAACAGCCTAAAGCCTCTACAAAAAAACTCTTGGAGGTAAAAAAAATAAAGCTGGAGGTATTACTCTACCTGACTTTAAACTATACTACAAAGCTATAATAACCAAAACAGCATGGTATTGGTATAATAACAGAGACTCTGATCAATGGAATAGAATAGAGCACCCTGAAATCAACCCACGCACTTACTGCCATTTGATCTTCGACAAAGGCATTAAGTCTATTCACTGGGGTCGGGACTCCCTCTTCAGCAAAGGGTGCTGGGATAACTGGTTATCCATTTGCAGGAGATTGAAACTAGACCCACATCTCTCACCATTTACTAAAATCAACTCAAAATGGATTAAGGATTTAAATATACACCCTGAAACAATAAAACTTATTAAAGAAAATATAGGAGAAACCCTTCAGCAAATAGGGCTGGGCACAGACTTCATGAATATGACCCCAAAAGCATGGGCAACCAAAGGAAAAATAAACAAATGGGACTATATCAAACTGAAAAGTTTCTGCACAGCAAAAGAAACAATTAACAGAGCTAAAAGACAGCCAACAGAGTGGGAGAAAATATTTGCAAAATACATATCTGACAAAGGACTAATATCCAGAATATATAAGGAACTCAAACAACTTTACAAGGAAAAAACAAGCAACCCAATTAAAAAATGGGCAAAAGAGCTAAGTAAGCATTTCTCTAAAGAAGATATGCAAATGGCCAACAGTCATATGAAAAAATGCTCAACATCACTCAGCATCCGGGAAATGCAAATCAAAACCACACTGAGATACCATCTCACCCCAGTTAGGATGGCTAAAATCCAAAAGACGCTGAACGATAAATGCTGGTGTGGTTGCGGAGAAAAAGGAACTCTCTTACATTGTTGGTGGGAATGCATAATGGTGCAACCCCTATGGAAAATGGTTTGGAGGTTCCTTAAACAGCTGAAGATAGATCTACCATACGATCCAGCTATCCCACTGCTGGGAATATATCCAAAGGAATGGAAATCATCAAGTCGAAGGTATACTTGTTTCCCAATGTTCATTGCAGCACTCTTCACAATAGCCAAGAGCTGGAATCAGCCCAAATGTCCATCATCGGATGAGTGGATACGGAAAATGTGGTATATCTACACAATGGAATACTACTCAGCTATAAAAACGAATGAAATACTGCCATTTGCAACAACATGGATGGACCTTGAGAGAATAATATTAAGTGAAACGAGTCAGGCAGAGAAAAAGAAATACCACATGTTCTCACTTATTGGTGGGAGCTAAAATTACACAAATAAATTCACTCACAAACACACACAAAAAAAAACCGGGGGGGGGGGTTGAAGAAGATATAACAACTACAATTTCTTTGAAGCTGTTACAACAAGCAAACGGAAAGGAGATTCTTGGGTGGGAGGGGGGAGAGGGAGGAGGGAGGGAGGTTTCGGTGATGGGCCATAATAATCAACCACATTGTATATTAACAAAATAAAAAAAAAACAAATAAACACTGAAAAGAATGTAAATATACAGATAAGATAAAAAAACAAAAACAAAAAAAAGAGTGTGTCCTGTTGCACCCTCACAAACTAGTTATTCTCAACCCGGACCCGCCTGTGGGGGGTTTGTTTTTAGTTTTGTTTTTGAATACACATGCTGGACCATTTCTTCCCCTCTCACCCAAAACCTTCTAAATCAGAAACTACGGGAGTAGGGTTAAGGTAATCTTTATTTATTTATTTTTAATCTCTGTGGAAGATCATAAAGAAACCAGGGTTAAGAACTATTAACATAACCTGTCAAGTGTCTTGAAATTCCAATGTTTCAACATACAGTAACTGAATAAATCAAGTCAATAAGTCTTACCAAAAAAAAAATTCATGAATAAAAAGACAGAGCCATCACAGATCAAGAATGACATACCAAATAATTATTAAAATAACAATTAAAAGGAATATGCTTCAGACTGATGCTGTACAATAGATATAAAGTATAAGCCACAAATGTGAGCCATATATGTAATTTCTAATTTTTTAGTAGCCACATTAAAAAGAAAAGGAAACAAGTGAAATTAATTTTAATAACATATTTTATTTAACCCAATATGTACAAAATATTATCATTCCAACAAGTAACCTATAAATTTTTTTTTTTTTTTTTTTTTTGAATGAGATATTTTACATATGTTTTTTATCCAAAGTCTCCAAATTCTGGTCTGTATTTTACATTTAGAGTACAGCTCAATTTGGAGAAGCAACAAGTTCAGCGCTCAAGAGCCACATGTGGCTGGCTAATAGCCATTGACTGTATTGAACAGCACAGCTATAGACTATAACACATATATGTGTAGCTATAAACCTGGTACATAATATCGTTCCTTTCACAAAGCCTGAAAACACTACACTGATATAATTTTTCATGCCTCTCTGTCAGCAACATTGATTGGCTGTTACATGAAATAATGAAGGCAAGGACTATTTCCAAGAGCTACTGGGCAGGATTATTTTGCCTATAGTGTGAAGTGTGTTAAAAATGATTTATGATATTAGCACAAAAATGCTGTACCTTAAATGAGGTTTTTCAAAAATAAATCCACATATAAATTGTTGTGAGTGTTTGTGTTTGTATATTCCGCACACAGCATTTTGCATCTGGTGCAGTATGTAGTAGTAAAAGAACATCGATTCTCATAAGAAAGCAGACATCTTTCATGTATACACATGTATACACTCAATAAAATAAAATAAATATTTAAAATAAATAAAGTAACTCAATTCAACAGGACAACGCATGTAATTATCTGGGGATGCAGCTCGTGGAGTTGAACCATGTTTTGCACTGCACAAATACTTCCAACCAAGAGGGAGATTGGGGGCTGAAAGCCAGTTCTCCTTCTGCTTACCAAGGGCGGGGGGAGTGCCTTAGATTCTTCTTCTAATTCATCAGCCTACAGGGACACTTTTTTCTAATACAGTAAAACAGTACCACATATTCTAGTGGTTGTGCTGAGTCTTGGAGCACAGAGAGTTCTATTAGAATGCATTCATTTGGGTAGAAGTAGATGACAGATCTGTCCCACCCTCTTACAAGTCGAAGTCACCTCTCCCTTGCTAATACTCAACAATGTAAAACTTTTGAAGTGGCAACCAAGTACTTTTCAGATTCAAGGTAATTTCCTACAAAAATATTAACCTGCAGCCTCTATTAGTGAAAATCTGGAATGGCTCACTCTGAGCATAGGCAAATCAGGATTTTGGTCTTCCTAACAAAAAAAATCAGATTTGTCACCTATGTGCCTGGTTTTCAAAATATTGATCTTATTTCAGACAATAGCACAGAATATCTACCATTCAGGCTTCTCCATATGGAATAACTACCTCCTACACCCGTTATTCTCTACCTTTTTTCATTGGCCTTAGCACTACTCAGTCTTTTTCCACTAGCACTATCTTAAA
This sequence comes from Galeopterus variegatus, assembly GCF_000696425.1. Lineage (NCBI taxonomy): Eukaryota > Metazoa > Chordata > Mammalia > Dermoptera > Cynocephalidae > Galeopterus > Galeopterus variegatus. The sequence continues at coordinate 323,557 of NW_007726514.1, forward strand.
TAACTTTGTTTATGTATTTGTTTATCTCTTTAATATCGGGGACCTCCCATAAAGGAGGAACTTTGTCTATTGTTCACTGCTTTATTCCCACTCCATAAATCTAAACGTTCCATAAATATTTCTTAAAATAACTTTCTGGAGAAATATTCTAGGGTCTTTAACCTCAAAATACCTATCAAAGGCCACCTGAGGGAGACTGTGTGTAGAGGAATACTTATACGTAACAGCACGGGGACTTAGAAAAGCATGGCTGGTTGAGGAAAGTACAAATAGGAAATATGACTGATGAATGCACTGACTCAGTGTAAAGAGAAGGAAGAACTCATTTCCCAGCTACAAGACAATACTAGAAATAGCCCAACTATTTGGGCTACAAAAGGCTTTTCCTTTAAGAGTAGGTTAATTCACCTAGACTGAACTCCTGGGCTATGATGACTTATGATTTAGTCAGAATAGGTGAAAAATTGATGGCATATGAAAACTAGGCAATTGCAGAGGAGTTTAGTAAAGTGACTATTTGTGTACATGAGGCAGGATTGAAGAAAACCAACAGTGGATACTTCAATGCCCTGGGATGGGCAAAGCAGTTACTGCCCCTGAACCTGAAAGGGCAGGAGAGAGCCAGAACTCTGCAAGGATAGTTGTATGGAAAAGGCTGCCTGACAGAAGCTGTGATCTTTGTGCAAGGAACACAGCCAAACCACTCTGACCAGGGAGGGAGGGAGACAGTGGATACAAAAATACTCTGACCTCATTTCCTTTCCCCTGCCTGATCTCCCCACAGGGCCTCCCATTGGTTGGATTCAACCAGAAGCCAGAGGGGAAAGGAGCCCACTGAGCAGTCCAGAGGCCAGCCCTCGGGGATACAGAGCAGGATGGGGAGGAGTGAAGTGTGGAATGCAGCATGAAAGGGAAGTTTGCCTTATACCACATCATGTCTGAATCTTAGGTTAAAACAAATATTTTATTTAAACACAAATTTTTGCCACCACATTCAAAAAGGCATCTCCCCACAGGGCCTCCCATTGGTTGGATTCAACCAGAAGCCAGAGGGGAAAGAAGCCCACTGAGCAGTCCAGAGGCCAGCCCTCGGGGATACAGAGCAGGATGGGGAGGAGTGAAGTGTGGAATGCAGCATGAAAGGGAGGTTTGCCTTATACCACATCATGTCTCAATCTTAGGTTAAAACAAATATTTTATTTAAACACAAATTTTTGCCACCACATTCAAAAAGGCAAGTTACATGCTTACTAAATTTCCCTTAATATGATAAAATCTGAGTTCACAGCATTAAAGTACAGTTCTGTTAAAGCATTTAAATGAAGAACTAAAGAAATGTGATCCAGAAAGGCGTTTTTTGCCATACAACTTGATACGGACATAGAGTTATAGAACATTGAAAAACTGATAGTATGAACTTCAAAGTGACAGCAACTGTGCTGAAGAATGCTACATTTGAGAAATCACACCCAAGTAAGGAGATAACTATGTTTTGCACTTGGTATAAAAGTAAATATGTAGTGACAGCAGGCAGCCTAAACTAGATTATATGTGGCCACAAGTCTTCAACCACTACTCCCATGTAAAAGTAGAAACTCATTTCCTTTCCCTTGAATCTGGGTTGGATCTAGTAGCTTGCTTGACCAAAGAATGCAGCACAAGTAACATCATAAGACTTCTTATGACTTAAGAGCCTTGCAACTCCCATCTAGGCCTCTTGAAATATTCTTTCTGGAAGGCCTAAGCTGCCATACATGAAAGTCCAACTAGTTTGAGACATCTATGCTGGAGAGGCAAGATGTAGGTTCTCCAGGTGACAGTCCTAGCCAGGCCTAGTCTTTCAACCATCTTCAACAAGGCACCAGACATGTGAATTACCATCCAGAGTTGTAAATTGGAGACAGAGATTCCTATCTCACTCTGTTCTTTAAAGATTAGATAAAATCCTAAATGAAGACACTATGAAATTTCACAAGTATTATAAATTCTATAAAATAACATACCCAGTACATACATCCATAAAATTATGCAGACACATACATCTCTGTAATTTATACACAGTCCAAGTCTATGAAATGACTCACAACCTTTCCCACCAGATCCACACAGAATAGGCCTGCCACAGTTTTCTTTCCTACATTCTGGCCACCCTGCTGTGCACTGACCTCCAACTACAGAGATGTGGAGTCTGCAGCCAAGTCAACACTGAAAGATAATTTATTTTTACATACAAGGGGCAAGCATTCATCCACATCCATCACACCTTTCCAAACCATCAGGCTTTTCTTTCTCCTATACAAACTTCTGAAAATCTTTATCTGGATATGGTATTGATTTTAATGCTGGATCCATAAAGACTAGAAACACTTCAAAATCTTCTCATTTCCCTCCCTAGAAGAATTTAAATAAATTTCCACACACTGAGAATTGGAGTTTGGTTTTTTTAACCTCATGTCAAGAGAAACTTAACGGCCATTTTAGATAAGATTTCACACACAAAAAAATTTTTTTTGTTGGTGTCTGGCCAGTGCAGGGATCCTAACCCTTGACCTTGGTGTTACCAGCTGTGCTCTAACCAGCCGAGTTAACTGGTCAGCCCCTAAAATGTCTTATTTTTTATTTGAGATTTAATGGAAACGCTCCTTTAAATTTTTAACATTATATCCAAAAGATGCAGTACCATTTTTCTCTTTGGATTTAGAACTTCGGATTTAGAATTTTCAAATATGTATACATGGCTACAATAACCACTTTTTAGTCTCCCTATTTTTAGCTTTTGCAGTCTTATTCCTCACCCCAGCTCACTTTTTTTTTAAACAATTTTATTTTGCTTTCATCTGTGATACAATGACAGTTGGAGCTTAAAGCAGTATTCCAGGTGGGTCCTGAGTTCCTTGTCATTTATATGGTATTTATCTTCTCTGGCCAATCAATTTTAGGATAAATTTAAATTGGGAAAATTTCAGCAAGTTGAGTTACAAAAAGGACAAATTGTTACAAATGTAGCGTTTTCACAATTTCCTTTGATTTTTCTAGCTCCCTTTTCATATCCTCAGCCAAAAAGTTGCCAGATCTAAAAATTGTGTGAAATACTCCCAGTTAAATCAACAGACATTCAGCAATAGTAAAATAAAATACAACAATCCTTTAAAAACAAAAGGTTTACAGCACTGACTGATTCTAGTGAATATTTCTGTGCAATTGGAAGTAAACCAATCTTATTCTCTCTCTCTACTCGATATTACAATACTTTCACTTTTTATTTTGCTGTGTTAACTTGAGTTTTCATACAAGTAAAAGTTTTCTTTTAGTAAAATATGTTATTCCTGGATTTTTAGCTCTATCTTGTCAGTGTGTGCCTTCTTTTGGTATTTTAAGTGCATTTTCCATTATAACAATATATGCATATTAAGATCTAGAACAGCAACATCTTGACAAATGAATGTTTAGATCCCTAACACCCACAGAGATTGCACAGATGAGCCTTAATCCCTAACCTCACAGTGCCTGGAACGGTTCGCATTTTTATATTTGGCATATGAACAGCTTTTTACTCATGCAGCAATGATCATACCCACGAAATTTTGAATTTGGAACGTGTTCATAAGATCCTACAGCCAGCACTTTCCCAGATTCAAATCACAATAAAACTACAGCCTATTCACCTAAAACTTTCAAAATAGTATTAAATAATTTGAAAAGTGAATGAAGCATATCAATGGCAAATTATCCTCTAAACTTACTAAACTATTCATACAATTCAATCAAATCTATTGATACCAATTCAGAAATATTTATTAAATACCAAGAATTTAGTAATGAAAACACAGTCCATACTACCTAACAGAGTCCTTCCACCATAGAATGATCCTTACTCTTTTGGTAGACTTTAAGTTGGTAAAGATACAACTCATTTGGGCCGGCCCGGTGGTGCACTTGGTAGAGTGTGGCGCTTGGGAGCACGGCGGTGCTCCTGCCGAGGATTCAGATCCCACATAGAGACCGGTCCGCTCACTGGTTGAGCGCGGTACGGGCGCGACACCGAGGGTTGTGATCCCGTTACCGGTCACGAAAAAAGACAAAAAAGGAAAAAAAAAAAAAAAAGATACAACTCATTTGAAACACCTGCACATGCAACACCTCCAGTGGCAATACTTGTTTTAGATCACTTCTTAGAATATGAAATAATAAAGGCACCTCAATATTTCTTTTGGATCCAGATCTGTCAGATATGGCAATCAACCATTTTTCCTCCATGAGTTTTAATGTTCTCAGCCGTCAGATGAAGGGATTGGACCGGATGGTGTCTAAGACCTCTTCCAGTTTTAGGGTAAATGAATTCTGTACTGTCACTGGTAAGAAGGAGCAGTATCTGATCTATACAGGGCCTGTAACATTTGTGGTCAAGTTTTGCTGAAGCTGGTAGTTGGTCTGGGAGACCAGTTTTCTACTCAAAGGAATGTACAAACTGGCACCATTGTTTGGTCCGCTCTTTACAGCCTTCCTTGGCCTTGCACTCTTGGATCAGATGAATGGGGATGGTATCTGAACCGGTGACAACCCCTTCCCTCTCCCTCAGATTCTTCCCTCAAGAAACATTAAACATTTCCTTGAAGCCTTCAATGACTTCTCTAGGTAGGAGTCCCTTCCTTCCCGGCTACAATTCTAACTTGAATGCATCTATGCTTACAGTCATACTATAGTATAATTATTCAAGTATCTTTTCATATATTAAACCATGAGCTTCTTCAGAAAGATATTCTTCTTAAGAATCATGTCTTATTTATCTTTGTATCTAACACAAGATCCTACCACATAGGAGACATGCAAATAAGAGTAATAGGCAACATTTATAGAGTGTTTATTAAGTGGCAGACACTTTACGTGTTTAATTATATAAAGTAGAACAGGGTTCTTAAAATATAGTTTAATTCCATTTGGGAAAGGTTAACTAAAAAAAAAAAAACCACAAAAACATGAAGAACAGATTTTTGAGTGTTCACCACCAGGAGAAAATGCCCATAAAGACACACCTACAAGTATCATCATCTATAATGCAAGTCCTCATAGAATTGACAAGCATAATCAGGGTCCTGTGTGGATGTCATCTGGCATCTGAGAGGCTATCTTTCAAATACTGCCACTCTAAGGTGTGGCCACTAGCTAGTCTGGGAGTCTGGGATGGCCAGGGCAGGGCACTGGTGAAGAGTGGGGTATAGGGCCGAGCCCGTGGCACACTCGGGAGAGTGCGGCGCTGGGAGCGCAGCAGCGCTCCCGCCGCGGATTCGGATCCTATATAGGGATGGCCGGTGCGCTCACAGCGCTCACTGGCTGAGCGCGGTGCGGCCGGTCTCAAAAAGGACAAAAAAAAAAAAAAAAAAAAAAAAAAGAAGAGTGGGATATAGTCAAAACTAGAAGAACATTAAGTAACAGTTCTAGATCCAAACCAGGAACCAA
>NW_007726514.1:329184-345599 GCF_000696425.1 Galeopterus variegatus
TGGTCTCAAAAAGGACAAAAAAAAAAAAAAAAAGAAGAGTGGGATATAGTCAAAACTAGAAGAACATTAAGTAACAGTTCTAGATCCAAACCAGGAACCAACAATTTGCAAGCTCCACTCCAGCAAGGTCTAAGCAGCAGTTACCACTTGAAGTGTTTTTAAGGGGATTAGGCAGCTAGCTAACGAGATTAAAGGACAACTTGTTAGAAAAAAAAATTTATAAAGACTGGAATAAGAGAAATATCTCATTTCTCTCTTAACTCTATATTATGCATTGAGTGTTTGTGTCTCCCAAAATTTTTGTGTTGAAATCCTAATCCCCAATGTGATGGTATTAAAAATGGGGCCCATGGGAAGGTCATGACCTTTAGGTCATGAAGGTGAAGCCCTCATGAATATTAGAGCCCTTATAAAAGAAACTCTAGAAAGTGTTTTAGTCTTCTTTCCAGAAAGGGGCCCTCACCAGAACCTGACTATACTGGCACCCTGATCTCAGACTTCCAGCCCCCAGAACTGTAAGAAATACGTCTCTGTTGTTTATAAGCCACCCAATCTATGGTACTTCATTACAGAGCCCAAACTGACTCGGACACTCTACTCTTTTTTTTTTTTTTTTTTTTTTTTTTTTTTTTTTTTTTTTTTTTTTCGGCCAGCCCCTCGGACACTCTACTCTTAAAAATAATAGAATGCAACCATGAGAGAAGTAGGGCATGGTGGAAACTGTAGAGAACTAAAGATAGAAGCTGAAACACCCACTTAGGCATAGTTGCCAAATCTTTCACTTTTTTATGGGAAGTCAGAAATCCAGATTTTAATGTGAAAATTTTCAATATTAAAAATATTAGCAATTAATTCCATTAAAAACACACACACGCACAATGCAAACAAACCCTAGATGTGCCAAACAAAATGTAACTGCAGGTCAGACGTGGCCCAAGGCCCACATTTGCAGCTTTGGAAAAGAGGCTCCAAGTTCCCCAACACTGAGAAAATGGGAAACAACTACATGGGCAAACATAGTTACTTGTGGTCAGAAGTAAAAACTGAGTAGAATTCAGGAAGCTAGACAAGGTGAGGAAAAGCAAAGGGATCCTGGAGGTAAAAAAAAAAAAAAAAAGCAGGAGAGCCCAGAAGCCAGGAAGTTCAGTGTGTTAAGATAATGGTACCAGAAATACAAACCACAGAGAGGAGACTGAGCCAGATGTTTTGCCCAGTAGAGCTGTCCTTACTGCTTCTTGCTGTAAACTGAAGCTAGTAGAGTGGGTGGCGGTTATCCCTGGAAATGCAGTTCTCACAAAGAAGTGAATGCAGGTGGTTGGAAGAGAAAGCCCCCTCCCTGCAGGTGTGCTCTGATCCCTGCTGGGGCAGGGACGGTCCAGCAGGGACATTCATAGGGTAGGGGTGCTTGAACTTTCCATTCTGAATAGAAAGCACACCTCAGAGACTAGGAGGTTAAGCCCTCCTATATTTCAGAGCCTCCCTCATCTGCTGGACCTCCTCAAGTGTTCCACGAATAAAGCACATTTTGCTATGACACCAGTGAACAGCAACTGGTCCCAAGCAACAACATTCAGGTCAACTCCTCAAATGTCAGTTTGCACAATCTGCCCTCTTTCTTCTAGACCACCCAGTCTTCTTATAATGAGTCTACATTGTCTCATTTATTTTCTTCATGGCAGCAGAGGCCCCAATTTCCTTAGTTAAGTTTCATTCTTCTCCTTATGCAACTGCTGATTTATTTGTAATTCTCTAGCTCTCTAGTTAGCCCAAGATGATTTTGTTTCCCTCTGTAATCAGCTGAGAAATATAGTAGAATTGATTAACCTTTCTCCTCTATTTAGAGAAGACTGAAGAACAAAATAATAGGAAAAGAGAAAAAATTAATCGAGTACAAAGAGATTAGAAAAGAAAGGAAACTGAGAAGGGAGATGCCACACATAGGTAGTTCATAGTGTCCTATTCACTGAGAGTTGTGAAAAAAATGGACAAGAAAACAGTCTTAACGAATTTACCCTATCATTTGGTACAGCCCATGTTATTGCATTATTGTAATGAAAAACACATCAGAATATGTCTAGACACATGACATACTCCTGGTAGAGAGTTCCCTGCACTTCAAAAATTGTGGTTCAATTTCCTTCTGGGAAACGCTCCAATGGCAACATTTCAGGTTCTTGAAAGGCTTTTCAGAATGACTGCCTAAGGGGACGCCACCTCCAAAAGTAGACTTAAAGCACCAGGGCACTGCAAGGGCTGGCACAGCTTTCTATGGGAAAATGGTCAGAACAGCATGGCCCCCCTGTAGAAATCACATGACAAAAATCCACTCATAGGTTCTGCTTTGTGCAGAGTAGATGTGACAGTCTAAATAAAACACTGAAAAGAACTGGTAAACAGAACGGAAGTAATAAAATACTTTGTTTTGGTGATTCTTTCATTTAAACTACATGTGGATTAAACAAATCCAATTGGTATAACTTTCACCAATGTGTTGATTCAAACCAAATTCTATAAGGCATTGGAAGTCAGGAAAGGAAAATGACACCACATCCCCATGGTACTTTACCTATTACAGGATAAATAATTCTATGCCTGTGTTCTCACAGAAGAGTCATGAAAAGATTAAGTCTTAATTACAACCTAAGCATTATGGCTTAAACTGCAGCCATAATGCTTAGGTTGTAATTCTGGCTGTTCCTCTCACAGACTCAAATCTCCAAATGCCTGAAGCCAAACAAACCATATGATCTCTTCTCACACATTGGCAAAAACAAAGGTTGTAAAACAAAACAAAAAAGACTCTATTCAATCCAAATCCTGGAATGCTCTGAAATTTTATCACAGGAGGGTCAGGATGAGTGGAAGATGTGAGTGGTGTGTAGATGCTTACTGTTTGCACTCAACAAATCTACAAGAACTTCTCGAGTGCATAACCAGTAGCACATCTAGATCAACAGCCTGCCAAGGTGAACACAGAGTGAACACTAAAGACATCAGTCAACGAGCCAACAATCAAGACTGGAAAAGAGGAGTGACCCATGAGAAATAAGCATGACATTAAATGTAAAATGTTGAGGGTTTGGCTAAGCTATAGGAGTTTAGTCATTAACAGAGGCTATCTTAGCAGAGGTGGAATATTAGTTAGGCTTTAAACCCTGTGTAGACAAGGAAAAAGCATACAGAAATGAGAAAACACTAGTGTAAAGGCACAAACTGGGGAACACAGTGTGGAGGGAGGGCAAGGAGTAGCACTTACCATGGGTTTGTGGAAACTCCATCTTGACTGGCACGTTTTGGGAAGAGGCAGTCTGGTGAACCAGTTTGGAAGCCAAAATCTGAAGTCTTTAAAGCAGGACTGTCGGAAATAAATTCTCTCTCCAGAGAATTTAGCCTTCCATGCAACAGCTAATCAGAAAGAAGTTGGCTTGCCCTAAAGAGCAGCCGTTGTGTTGCTAGGTTTAAAACACACAAGCATCCCACATAACGACCAGAATGCAAGCCAAAGAAGACTTTTCCCATAACCTCCTCTACTTGTGCCATTGAGTGTCACCATGATTGTTAACGTTAGGTGTCAACTTGACTGAAATAAGAAATACCTAGAAAATAGGTAAAACATTATTTCCAAGTGTGTCTGTGAAATGTTTCCAAAGGATACTGGTGTGTTAATCAATGGACTGAGTGGGAAGACTTCAGATATTGAAGATATTGAATCATTAGACGTATATATATTATAAAACTGTAAGGCTTATGGCATAAAGAAAAAATGGGATAAAATTTAAAGGGAAAAGGAAAATACCAAAATGTGCCTTAGTAGATTTGAAAAAAGAATTGAATGAATATTTTAGAATTGAAAACTGAAACTAATTTAAAATGAATGATTTTTGCAACAATTGTAGTAAAGATTAGATCAGGCAATAATCATTAGTGAATGCTAAATCCACGGGAAGATTTTTATAAGGAGCAGGATATTTGTATGATCTTAAAGTATTACCCCACAAACTTCTTATTAGTTCCAAGAGAGCAGGGAAAAGTAATTATACAGTGAAGAAGTCAGATAACTTAATCAAATGATCAAAATTAATATCACTAACTCCAGATGTGATACCCTTAGCACAGTATCATCAATGCAGTCTTCTTGTCAAGAATGCATAACCTGAATGTAACCGTGAGGGAACATCAGACAAACCCCCAATCAGAAATATTCTATTTTTGGGCCGGCCCGGTGGCGCACTGCTACAGTGCACCGCTTGGGAAGCACGGCTGCGCTCCCGCCGAGGGTTCGGCTCCCACATACAGACCGGCCGCTCACTGGCTGAGCGAGGTGCGGGAGTAACACCGAGGGTTGCGATCCGTTGCCGGTCACGAAAAAAGACAAAAAAAAAAAAAGAAATATTCTATTTTTAAAAGACAAGAGTGGGGGTCTTCCAAAATGCAAATGTCGTAAGAGACAAAGAAAGGCTGAAGAAACGTTCCATATAAAAAGAGGTTTAAAACACATGACAACTAAATGCAATGCCTTATGGAGGGGAATAAATACTATAAAGGACATTACTGAGTCAACTGAAAAAATGGAGTATGTCAGTAGATTAGATAAAAGCATTGTATCAATATTTTTTAAATGTTAAATTTAAATTTACCATGTACAAAATGATTGATATCAACAACTCAACTGTAGTTATATGAAAAATCCTTATTTCTCAAAAATAAAAACTGAGGTACTCAGAAGTAAAGAGCTGCAATGTATGTAACTTATCAAGAAATGGTACATTAAAAACATTTACATATACATATACACATGTATATATACACATACATATAATGTAATGTATATTTATATGTAACATTATACATAGAAAGACAGAAAGCAAATGATAAAGCAAATGGAATAAAATACTGATTACAGGTGTATCTGGATAAAGGGTTTAGAAGTGTTCTTTGCACTGTTTTTATTTTTGCAAATTATCCATAAGTTTCAAATGTTTGAAATTATTTCCAAATAAAAAGATTTTTTAAAAAAGAAAAGGACCTCAATGGATGGGATTCAATAGCAATTTAGACATAGTTGAGGGAAAAATCAATACACTAGAAAATATGGCAGAAGAATGCAGTGCAATTAAAAAAATAAAACATATGAAAGAGAAATTAGGATACACTCATTGTGAGGGTTAATAACATATATATAACTAGAGTTCCAGAATAAGAGGAGGAAAATATGGGGCAAGAGCAGGAATTTGAAGAAATTACAAATGATTTTTTAGAACTGATGAAAGACATCAATCACAAATTCGTGAATCACAATGAATCTTGAGTAGGCTACAAAAATGAAATGAGCCTGTAGACATGTCATTACACCAAAAAACAAAGTGAAAGCAGCCGTAGAAAAAAAGCACAGATTATCTCCTAAAAAGCATCAGTTTGACAGCTGATGTCACAAAAACAACAGCAAAAGCTAAGACAGTATAATTATATGTTCAATGTGCTGAGAGAAAATAACCACCAACCTAGAATTATACACCCCCAAAAAAGTATCCTTATTAAAAGATGTTTTCAGGCAAATAGAGATTTTTTTAGCAGACCCTGACTAAATGAATTTCAAAAGGTTATACTTCAAGCAGAAGGAAAGTGATCCCAGATGGAAAATCTGAGATGCAAGAAGGAGTAAGAGCACTAAATACATGAAAGGGCAGCACAAACAGGAGCATGGAGGCAGAAAATAGCCTGGTGTGTGCAGGGAATTGCCCACAGCTTGGGTGTGGGTTGGTGAAGCAGAGAATAGGTCAAACTTTATCAAATACAAATCCTATCTGTAAAAAATAAAATTAAGCATGCGTTCTGGAAATGTGTAGATTTATTTATTTATGAATATAACATGTATATTATAACATATACACAAAAAATTCAAAAGGATGGGATTAAATACAAAACATAAATATAACTTCTGATATTTTCTTCCCACATTTTAAGGGATTGTATTGTAAAACCAGGGGTTGGCAAACTATGGTCTGCAACCCAAATCTGGCCCACCATCTGTTTTTATATGGTCTGTGAGCTAAGAATGGATTTCAAATTTTCAAATTGTTGGGGAAAATATCAAAAGAAGAGAAATATTTTGTGATACATGAAAAACATGAAATTCAAATCTCAGTACGGCTTTCATGCTACATAGAGTCAAGTGCTGTGGCAGAGATGTATAGCCCATGTAGTCAAAAATATTTACTATCTAGTCCTTTCCAGAAAAAGTTTGCCAACCACCCCCCGCCCTGGGGCTTGAACATGGACAGCGACAGGAGAGTACAAGACATAAACATACAGGCAATGAGAGCCTTTGAAGGATTTTAAGCAAGAGAAAGGTCACTCTGGCACCCATGTTGTAAATGGAATACAAAAGAGAAGGCTGAAGAAAGAGAAGCCAATTAGGAGATTTTTTTGTGGTGTTGATTAAAGTGCTTTCCCTGTTTGAGACCAGTTTCCTTGTTTATAAAGTGGGAGTGATAATTCATAAAGAGTTCTTTGTGGGTCAAATGAAATAATGTATAATAAGTGTTTCTGCAACTGTAAAAGCTCTGTAACAGTTAAAGGTATGATGATTTTACTTGCAGTAGATTTTCATTAAGTTAGAAAGAATTTTATATGTTTTGTTATCTCAATTTTGGTTGTATTGTTTGATTTTAATACATTTTGTAAAACTGTACCACAGAGCTACATTGAAATCATTTAGTAACAAAATTTAGATGTGATTTAATTGTGCTAATTAATTTAAACCCATTTTAGTCACTTGCCTGGAAAAATACTGTCAGATTCTGATAATTCAGTGTAATTTCTTTGCCTGTTCGGTTACAAAAGGTAGTGCTCAGGGAACAATGTACAGTACAGGCACTGATTTCTTACCATTTGATATGTACATCCAAAGTAACAGACATAAAGAAGGTCATAAAGAAATAACGTGGCAGAAAAAGATCTATAAGCACAACCTTATATTTTCTTTTAATTCTTGAGACTCCCCAAACACTATAAGCTAAATAAAGCAATTAGTCATCTTAATAATAAATTCAAGGTGCTTCTCTTACTACTACTGATGATATTGAAATGCATGATCATATTAATTGATCCTTTCTCAGATTCAGGGGTAGAGTTTTCAAGAGCAACAATCTGTACCCACCATCACGTAAGATAAAGTACTGAGAGCATACCTCGGTTGGGACCTACTATAGAGTATCTGTCACAATAATAGATTATTCCCTTATAATTTTTATAGTCTCTATCCATCATGTGTGTACAAATATGTGTTTATGAACACATGTGGACATGTCCTTTAAAATCATGCCAGCATACTGGTGGAAGAAAAAATATATATTATTATCATCAGTGAAGATAGAAGGTGAGAAATAGTACCATATGCATCCTAATAGAACTACAGGCTGTTTTAATTTAAATCAGTTTTAGCCTTCTTCATTGAAAACAAGTAAATCATGCAAGGAACTACTTCATACTGGGAGAGACAACAAAGAATGCCAATAAAATTTATTTGTAAAAAAAAATTACTACAAAAATATTTCTACCACATTTCCAGTTTTGTTTTAAATAAAAGAATAGAGGCCCATTTCCAGGAACATTTTAAAAGGAAATAGCTTAAAGGAAACTTTAATTTCTGTTTTTATATATATGGCTGGGTCTCATTTATTATGCATTAATTTGCAGACAAAATGCTGGTTCTCTGCACAAAACAAGCTTGACACGAACAACATGGTGGTCCATGAAAGAGAAGCTACATGATCCCTAATTCTGCCTATGTTCTACACGTGCACATTACTATTCACTCCTATGATAACAAAGATCAGATGCTCCTAGTGTCCAAGGTACATTCTTTCACGGAGTCTCTCCATACCAGTGCCCTCAAATTCGAAGGCAGTTGTTTCATTTATGTGTCTTTGGCACCTGGATAATTTAATGGATCCAGTTTCTTCCACATTTTGGCAATTATTTTACCAGCCTAATCAGACTCTAATAAACAAGGGTACTTCAAAAAGTTCATAGGGAGCGCGGCGGCGCTCCCGCCGAGGGTTCGGATCCCATGTGGAGACCAGTTCCCGCTCACTGGCTGAGCGTGGTGCGGGTGCAACACCGAGGGTTGCGATCCCGTTACCAGTCAGTAAAAAAAGACAAAAAGGAAAAAAAAAAAAAGTTCATAGAAAAATGGAATTAAAAAAAATATGAATCTTTCCATGAACTTTTTAAAGACCTCCTTGTATATCCTATCCATGTGCATTTACCTTCTGCAGTGGGCACACCAAGGGACGTATGACGGAAGAGTAAGTCTGATTTTCAAGTGTTTTAGACATACCCCTAAATGTCATTATTTCCTCAATCTGTTATCTATGAGCATATCTAAATTTTTAATAAATCTATTTACATTTTCTATCTGCACCATATCCTGGGATAACGCATTCTACAAGTTTCCATTGTGGACCTCTTTCAAGCTTCTGAGAGTGACCTGAGCTCTAGTATACCAGGATTCAATAAATAAGAAAGTATAGTTTTCATAATTTTATATGTTTTATTGACATGCTCTTTCTCAGCCTTCTTCTTTTGTAAATAGAGCCCTCCTCTTTTTATGCTCACCCTCAGAAAAAAGATTTAATGATTAATTTATCAACTTAAGCTAATTAATCAGTAAAGAAGCCTATTCTTTTGCTCATGTTAGTTAACTTTCTCTGGACCCTCTCACTTTAATCATGTCTTTGTTGAGGGTTACAGACCAGAATTGTACACCGTGTTCCTGGTGCAGGGCATAATGAGGTACAAAATTGTTTTATTCAAAAACAATTTCTAAGCAAGCCTGGAAATGATTAAAATACTTGCAGAATCACCACATACACCGGAATCAAGAAGGGCTTTGGGTGAAATGGTGCTTGTCAGTGAAGATACGGTGTAGAGGTGAGAAGCAAGTTGCCTCCAACAGCTTCACCTCCTCTTAATCCTGGGCTTCTCTCCTCACTGGACAAGCTGTCATATAATTTTCTCCAGGGTAAGGTCTCTTCACACAAGACCATGAAATATCAACAGTTTCTTTGAAAGCAGAACTTTCAAATCACTTTGCAAGAAAAGCTAAAGCACAGTGACCATACAAACGGGAAAGGAGAAAGATACTAGGATATTTGTCTACTTGTGCTCACATTCAGTCACATTCCAAAGTGATTACCCATTTATAAAACATCCAGTAGATCTCCAAAGTCATAAATCCCCTGGAAAATGAACTCAGAAGGTTTCTTGGCAAGTATAGAATCAAAGCAAAGATATATAGATGGTATTGATGAAAATAAAAAAATATGCTAAATTAATCATAATGCAGAATACAGTAATCAGTGTTATTACCAGACAACTCGTGTTATCAGATACAATTTTTCAGAGACTTGGCCAATGCTGAATAATCAGTTATTAGTTATCAATTTCTAATCACTCTTTTATATAAACTTAATGGAGACTATGTTTGTTTGTTTTTTCAATTACTTGATAGGAAAGAAGACAAATGTTTGGCTCACATGCAGCCATTTTTCAATTCTTACCTATTAAAGACCTTATAAATGAAACTAGCCCAAGCATTTTTGGTAATCATTACAAATCATCTAGTTGAAAAGTAAGAAAAAAATCTATTTGGTATATATTCATCAGGTCAGAATGCAATTAACTAGGTTTCAGCTTACTGAGTTATATTCTAGTTCCAGAGATACATTCTGGTTACTCAAGATAATCTAGAGAAATACCCGAATTATATTTATAAACACACTTTCAAGGTTCAATTTTTTTAACTACTCTGTATTTCGTCAACTCTAAAATGTTGTTAATCCTCAAATGCACCATTGTTTTTATATGTCACTAAAGAAGAAAAATGCTACTAATTAGTTGTAAGGCTACAGTAATTGTTAAACATACCCTCACTTCAGAGATGTTAAAATGTGGGGAGGAAATATATCTTGAAATCTGTGAAACACAGTATTTTCATTCTCATTATATTTTTCTCTAATCAATCTCAAGTTTTGAAAGCACTCTTCATCCAAGGGCCCATGCACCGATTTCCACATATTCTGAGGCCATCCTAAATGCAGCTCCAAATCAGTAAATATTGGGAAATTGCATTACTGTCAGGTAGCCTCCCACACTCAGTCAGAAGTAGGGATGAACAAGGCTTCTGGGTGACGACAAACCAAAGTGAAAGAGTCTTAAGAACAGTTTCTAGAAATATCACTTAAAACAGGAATCAGGAAAAAGTCTAGCAGGTTTATAAGAACCACTGGTTATAAAGTAGTACTTTTAGCCACATGTGCATGTGTAGATAACAGAGTCAGCATCAGATATATCTTCCTTAAATTCCAAAAAGAATAATAGTAGTAATAATAACCGCACATATTTATGTGACATATTGGTCTTGGGACAAGGTGTCACTCTTGAGCTTGGCTCCCAGACTCATCCAGTTCAAGGGGTTAAAATATGCTATTCTGGCATACTGACTATTTAAGTTAGACACTTGAAAATCAGCAGGTACACAAAGATCACTTTGAACTTTGTGCTGTTTCTTAAAAGCAGAAGGTGACGGCTGGCCCGTGGCTCACTTGGAAGAATGTGGTGCTGATAACACCAAGGCCACAGGTTCGATCCCTATATAGGGATGGCCAGTTGGCTCACTTTGGAGAGCGTGGTGCTGACAA
Organism: Galeopterus variegatus; assembly: GCF_000696425.1. Taxonomy (NCBI): domain Eukaryota; kingdom Metazoa; phylum Chordata; class Mammalia; order Dermoptera; family Cynocephalidae; genus Galeopterus; species Galeopterus variegatus. Next base: position 339,888 of record NW_007726514.1, read on the forward strand.
CACCAAGTCAAGGGTTAAGATCCCCTTACCTGTCATCTTTAAAAAAAAAAAAAAGCAAACAGTGGAAATCCCATGCGAAAGACACTCTCCCAATAGTGAGGACAAGAAGTTGAGGCTGAGAGAATACTATATAGATCTTGTTAGAATAACTCTTACCTTTTAGGCTTCTCCACATAATTTAGTCACATTTTCACAATTTAACATTCTTGTCCGATCTAGTATATAAGTAACTGACTCTAACTGCTTTAGGGTCTTCATTTCTCCGTGAGGACTCCTGTGTCATGTAAAACTTGTATTATGCTTTTCTCCTGTTAATCTATCTTATTTAGTATAATTCTTGTAGGTGGAGTTTTTGGCCCCTTTGCAGTCCAACCTGCCCCTGTAAACAGGCTCTCTCCTGGCCTCATTCCTGAAGCCAACAGGCTCTCTTGTCTTCTGTCTAGGTTAAATACTCTGCTAAGGCACTCTGGCACCAGTTTAAGATAAAGTGCTGCTTTGTCTTATTCGGGCATAACCCAGGGTGGCCTCCTGAGATCCCATTGCTCCTTGATTGACTATGGAACTGTATCATTTCTCCAGATTTTTGTACTCTTTGAACACATCTGTAGTATCCAAAATGCCTTCTACCTTTCTTCTACATTAAAAAAAAAAAAAATCCCTTACGCATCTGAGATACAAAAGCCCTAGAAAGCTCCAGAAAGAGGCCCAGAAATCTATCTCATCAATCCTCTCTAGAATCAGTACCTACTTTTTGCCCCCAAAATGATGCTCATCTCTGTCCAAATCAGTCATATAGCATCTTACTTGAGAAAATAAGGAAAGAAGAAAGAGCTATCACTTCATACACACAACTTAATACAAATGAACTATCTTTAACACTTTCTGTAGCATTGCCAACAATAAAGCAATTCAAACGAGTAAAAGGAAAAACCGTGTTTTTCTACAACAAAGAAGGTTGTTTCTGATTATTGGATCAAGATGGTGGAATAGACTGTCCCCCAGCATCACCCTCTACCACAATCAACCAACTGACAACTATTAAAAAGCAATGACTGTTAAGTTGAGGCCACTAAAGCTCAGGGGGAAGAGGAGGAGAGACCTATGGAGTTCAGGAAGGCAGGAGAAGCCATGATGAGAGAAAGAAAGGACCACTCTGACTGTTTCGAGCCCCAACCAATTCAAGACTGGCCCCGGTGAGCACAAAGAGCAAGAGCTGGCAAAAGCTACTACTGTGCCTTTTGTATGAAGTTGCTATGAGGAGGCAGGGGAGAAGAGGACCTTGGTGGCCCGCAGGCCAGCTAGATCACTAAAAGAGTTCCTGTGGACCCACACAGGAGCGAGGGGCCACTTAGAGGCTGATGAGTCACAATAAGGGACTGGCACATGGCCTGTCCCATGGGAAGTGTTTGGAGTGCAGGGGGTGGGGGAGATAGGCCCATCAGGGGAACACTGGAGCACAGCATGGGCAGCTGGCCTGCCCTCCAATCAGTGCAGGCCCACTCAGTGGAGACTGGTCAAAAATATAGAACTGCAGGAAGTGCAGTTGGCTGAAAAAACTCAGGCCCAGGACCAGAGTTTCCACACAACCCAGGTGTACCAGACCTAACAAGATCTGGAAGTGCTTACAAGATCAACAACTAAAACCTGAGCTGCACAAAAAGCCTTCCCCAGAGAATAAGCAGCAAAACAGCAATTTAGCTCAACCACAGGGATCAAGCGCTGGTCCTGACAGGAAGTTCCCCCATTTTAGAAGTAACCAAAGGACAACAAATTAGTTCCAATGCAGAGTTTAAGTGGTGGGAATAATGAATAATCCAACACAGAACTGAAAGAAAAAACAAAAAGCCTACAGATCAGAGACAAAATTTTGATATTAACCAGTAAAGGTCTAATACCACAAAAGAACACCTGTAAAACCTAGATGGACCGGAAGTACCCTAGGCTCCCAAGCTAGGGTTGGCAGAGGGCCGAGGGCCTCAGTCGCACCCTCCCAACATCCGCATCCAGCCCAGCAATGACCACCAAGCCGCCACCCAAAGTACCCCAGGATTGGGAGCCAGGGCAGTGGAGGGCCGAGAGCCTCAGCCACACCCCATGACATCCACATCCAGCCCAGCAACGACCACCAGGCTGCCGCCAAAAGCACCCTGGGTTACCAAGCTGGGGTCTGGGGGCGCTGAGGGCCTCAGCCACACCCCCGTGATATCCACATCCAGACCAGATACAATGAGCTGCTGCTGGAAGTGCCCCAGACTCCCGGGCTGGGGGCAGCTGAGGGCCTCAGCCATATCCCACTGATGTCTGCATTCAGCCCAGCCACAACCAAGCTGCCACTGGAATCCCCCTGGGGTGTTCTGTCAGAATGAGGAGGATGCCATGGGTCTTGACCACACACCCCCTTCCTCATCCTCCCCCCATCCCCTTCCACTTTCCCCTCTCCCCCTGCACCCCAACTGCTCTGCAACAACACCTTAGAATGTAAAAATAATAATAATGATAATAAATTAATTTTTTTAAAAAGAAGGTTGTTTCTAATAACTTGGTACTCTTCTAGAGTTGAAACTGATGAATTCTGTGTTTCATAACACACAACTTGTACCATCATTGAATGAAAATGAGACAGCTCTCCCTTGATGGAATTAGAAATCAGGATCTTCGATTATGCTAGACTTTCTTCATTTGCCCCTCCAGATCCACTCTTTTCCATCCTTTCCACCTGGCTCTTTTTCCAAGAGGCTGATTTCTAAGGACTTCATCAACTGTATTCCCTTTTGCCTTCTGGTTTCCAGTTGGGTTCAGCCTATGGGAAGCACCTACAAGAATTCAAAAGGCATGAGGAAAGAGAGGGTTGAGTATTTATTTCCCCAGCTCTCTCCTCTCCAGGAATTGTTCTGAGTTGTGTCCCTCTAGTTAAGGCCACAGTTGCTAAAAGGCAGTCTTTTCCTTCTGCTTCAGACATGGCCGGGGTGCTAATGGTTTCCATTGTTGCCAGTCCCTTCTTTGCTGGTTCCTTAACTCTGCCCAACCTCATCAATAGTTCTTCCATTAACCTCTCTTCAATTATGACTTTTCAATGTACAGTGTACCATTTGTTTCCATCTGAGACCGATTGATACATCAGATTTTACAATAATAGATTCTACCTAATGTTAAGTGTGAATCTTTTCTTTAGTCTAAAGTAAAGGATACCTCTTCCTCAGATACATGCTAGTAACCTCAATTTTAAATTGTCTGTCATTCTGCTACTGTCAAAACCTGCCTGAAACCTCTGGTATTCAAAAGGATCATGTATGTCAACTGCTCTCTCTTCAAGAGCCCAAGTGTTATGCCTGTTTTAGGTCAGCTCATAGGAAGCTCCATACCTCAGTAACATTACTCTATACCCACCCTGTAGAACCATCTTGTCTGGAAAGGATTGCAATCCTCCCATTTTCCCCATCTGCCTTAGCTACACTTCCTAGGGGTCTCACAGCACCCTGAACTTGTCTACTTGTCTCTCCATACTGTAGCTGTTTTTTGCACATATCCACCCACCCCAATAGATGATAAGCAATATAGGGGCACAAACCGTCTTACACAGTTCACTATTTATAGTGCCTTCAACTGTGCCACTAAGTGCTCCAAAACATTTTTTAAATAAATGAATGAATTGAACATTATGTTTTTGAATTTAATGGGCGACCAGGCAATAAGAAGATACAATCATAGGTGGAACACATACATATGCATTATAAATAAACTGCTAACATGCACTGATCACTCACTATTTCATTCACTATTTCAATCACTTATTATTCTATCAAACATGTGTTTAAAGCCTGCTATTGGAGAGCACAGTGCTAGTTCGTGGAAACACAAAGTTGTGTTAGACATTGCCTCTACCTAAAAGCATCATTGCTAATGATGCGGACCCTGTGAAGGTGGTGTTTTGATCTTAGGTTTCCTATGCAAATTCTTCTCAAAGGAACTGGCTTCCTTTTGCATCCCAGTAAGAACTATGAAGATCACTTTGAAACTTTGTGAAATGTTTTGTATGAAATAGTGCAGCTTTCCACCTCTAGCATCTCAACATTTTCCCTCTTCTCTGAATAGTTCCCCTTTTTTCTCTGGTTTACACTTTATGAATGGTCCTTGATCATATTTTCCCTTGCCCTGGTTTTCATTGCAAGCTGTTTCAAATGCTTCTGAAAAGAAGTTGAAGCATAAATAACAGAAAAACAAATTACTTTATTTTCCCCTACTTAAATTTTAACCATCTTTGAAATTTTATTTTGATAGATCCAGCCCATTTTTCACTTAATTTTAAAAGGCCATAATTGTACTCATATGGGTACAATATTAACAATAGAAAATTACATTAATGATTAAGATGCCAATATATTAACAGTATATGTTGTCACGGTGGGGGGGCCATTCATTGGGGACATTAATTTTCCATATTACACAATTTTCAAATTTTTACAAGCATTTTTACTTATGTATGCAGAAAAAAGACACAGAGGAAAAAAATAAAGACAAGACATCCTAGATTATCTTCATTTTCCCATGTCCCTATGGTGGTCAAATGAATTTGTGGATTTAAGATATACAGGGTGATAATTTGATTACTGAGTCATATGTGACCCTGCTGAATGACCGGGGTAGTAACAGACAGATGACAGTTTATGTCATTGATATGAACTGATTTCCTTTGTTCCATATTTTAGCAGCCAGTCATTTCCAAAATTGGCTTAGTCTCTAAAAATATCCTCAGCAGGGATGCAGTTTTGAGCCTGGGACAGTCTTTAACAGCTGGAAGATATTCAGTGACTCCAAATGATGAAGGCTGACGGCAGCGCGTGAGGATGGGTACCTGCGCTTGGGCTGAGCCTACGCTTCCCTGAGCTAGCAAACACCTGCTCTGGCAATGGAATCTCCCTGGGCTCTTTAGATATTAAATTTTAGAAGCAAAACTAAACAATGAAAGTTCAATTGAAATTGCCTTCATCTCTAGAGACCACACTGTAGGACTTTTTAAGTTTAATATGAGTCTGAGTTAGAGGATAGGAGAAAGGGAAAGGTATGGCATGAAAAGCATTATTTTCAAATTCGTAGGCCAATCTTCAGAATAATTACAACAACTAATAAAGCAAGTTCTCTCTATTGCAGAGCAAAATAATGACTCCATAAAATATAAAATTAAATGTAAATCATGTGAATCATGAAATATTGGGGTTTCATGTTTATATTCAGATAACATAAAATATTTGAGCTGTTTAACATTAAACCCCAAAGATCTAATCAAATAGATATCTAAGTGACTCAGACATTGTAAGTCATTTCAGCATTGTAACATTGTATTTGCCAGCTGATATAGTCAGTTCTTTCACCACACTGAGATATCATTTAGTCTGTAACTTAAACAAGCATTGATAAAGTTTTTTACAAAAGATGCTATCAGCAAAACAAACAGAAGACTTTGTACTACTTCAAAGCATATTTATAATGTGTTTAGAAAAAATTCAATGGAAACAGGAAAATAATGTCTTGACTTTCTAAACTTTACAACATCTGCTTTTACTTACTTTTTAGCATTGTAAAGTTCTCTGGATTTCAAGTGAATTACTTTGCTTTCCCGTTGTCTATTCCTTTATTTGACTATCTTCACACTAAGTTATACACCCAGACACAATCTACAACCACATGAAAATTTCTACAGCATGCATAATAAAG
>NW_007726514.1:345609-356826 GCF_000696425.1 Galeopterus variegatus
TATGACGGAAGAGTAAGTCTGATTTTCAAGTGTTTTAGACATACCCCTAAATGTCATTATTTCCTCAATCTGTTATCTATGAGCATATCTAAATTTTTAATAAATCTATTTACATTTTCTATCTGCACCATATCCTGGGATAACGCATTCTACAAGTTTCCATTGTGGACCTCTTTCAAGCTTCTGAGAGTGACCTGAGCTCTAGTATACCAGGATTCAATAAATAAGAAAGTATAGTTTTCATAATTTTATATGTTTTATTGACATGCTCTTTCTCAGCCTTCTTCTTTTGTAAATAGAGCCCTCCTCTTTTTATGCTCACCCTCAGAAAAAAGATTTAATGATTAATTTATCAACTTAAGCTAATTAATCAGTAAAGAAGCCTATTCTTTTGCTCATGTTAGTTAACTTTCTCTGGACCCTCTCACTTTAATCATGTCTTTGTTGAGGGTTACAGACCAGAATTGTACACCGTGTTCCTGGTGCAGGGCATAATGAGGTACAAAATTGTTTTATTCAAAAACAATTTCTAAGCAAGCCTGGAAATGATTAAAATACTTGCAGAATCACCACATACACCGGAATCAAGAAGGGCTTTGGGTGAAATGGTGCTTGTCAGTGAAGATACGGTGTAGAGGTGAGAAGCAAGTTGCCTCCAACAGCTTCACCTCCTCTTAATCCTGGGCTTCTCTCCTCATTGGACAAGCTGTCATATAATTTTCTCCAGGGTAAGGTCTCTTCACACAAGGCCATGAAATATCAACAGTTTCTTTGAAAGCAGAACTTTCAAATCACTTTGCAAGAAAAGCTAAAGCACAGTGACCATACAAACGGGAAAGGACCCTCTCACTTTAATCATGTCTTTGTTGAGGGTTACAGACCAGAATTGTACACCGTGTTCCTGGTGCAGGGCATAATGAGGTACAAAATTGTTTTATTCAAAAACAATTTCTAAGCAAGCCTGGAAATGATTAAAATACTTGCAGAATCACCACATACACCGGAATCAAGAAGGGCTTTGGGTGAAATGGTGCTTGTCAGTGAAGATACGGTGTAGAGGTGAGAAGCAAGTTGCCTCCAACAGCTTCACCTCCTCTTAATCCTGGGCTTCTCTCCTCATTGGACAAGCTGTCATATAATTTTCTCCAGGGTAAGGTCTCTTCACACAAGACCATGAAATATCAACAGTTTCTTTGAAAGCAGAACTTTCAAATCACTTTGCAAGAAAAGCTAAAGCACAGTGACCATACAAACGGGAAAGGAGAAAGATACTAGGATATTTGTCTACTTGTGCTCACATTCAGTCACATTCCAAAGTGATTACCCATTTATAAAACATCCAGTAGATCTCCAAAGTCATAAATCCCCTGGAAAATGAACTCAGAAGGTTTCTTGGCAAGTATAGAATCAAAGCAAAGATATATAGATGGTATTGATGAAAATAAAAAAATATGCTAAATTAATCATAATGCAGAATACAGTAATCAGTGTTATTACCAGACAACTCGTGTTATCAGATACAATTTTTCAGAGACTTGGCCAATGCTGAATAATCAGTTATTAGTTATCAATTTCTAATCACTCTTTTATATAAACTTAATGGAGACTATGTTTGTTTGTTTTTTCAATTACTTGATAGGAAAGAAGACAAATGTTTGGCTCACATGCAGCCATTTTTCAATTCTTACCTATTAAAGACCTTATAAATGAAACTAGCCCAAGCATTTTTGGTAATCATTACAAATCATCTAGTTGAAAAGTAAGAAAAAAATCTATTTGGTATATATTCATCAGGTCAGAATGCAATTAACTAGGTTTCAGCTTACTGAGTTATATTCTAGTTCCAGAGATACATTCTGGTTACTCAAGATAATCTAGAGAAATACCCGAATTATATTTATAAACACACTTTCAAGGTTCAATTTTTTTAACTACTCTGTATTTCGTCAACTCTAAAATGTTGTTAATCCTCAAATGCACCATTGTTTTTATATGTCACTAAAGAAGAAAAATGCTACTAATTAGTTGTAAGGCTACAGTAATTGTTAAACATACCCTCACTTCAGAGATGTTAAAATGTGGGGAGGAAATATATCTTGAAATCTGTGAAACACAGTATTTTCATTCTCATTATATTTTTCTCTAATCAATCTCAAGTTTTGAAAGCACTCTTCATCCAAGGGCCCATGCACCGATTTCCACATATTCTGAGGCCATCCTAAATGCAGCTCCAAATCAGTAAATATTGGGAAATTGCATTACTGTCAGGTAGCCTCCCACACTCAGTCAGAAGTAGGGATGAACAAGGCTTCTGGGTGACGACAAACCAAAGTGAAAGAGTCTTAAGAACAGTTTCTAGAAATATCACTTAAAACAGGAATCAGGAAAAAGTCTAGCAGGTTTATAAGAACCACTGGTTATAAAGTAGTACTTTTAGCCACATGTGCATGTGTAGATAACAGAGTCAGCATCAGATATATCTTCCTTAAATTCCAAAAAGAATAATAGTAGTAATAATAACCGCACATATTTATGTGACATATTGGTCTTGGGACAAGGTGTCACTCTTGAGCTTGGCTCCCAGACTCATCCAGTTCAAGGGGTTAAAATATGCTATTCTGGCATACTGACTATTTAAGTTAGACACTTGAAAATCAGCAGGTACACAAAGATCACTTTGAACTTTGTGCTGTTTCTTAAAAGCAGAAGGTGACGGCTGGCCCGTGGCTCACTTGGAAGAATGTGGTGCTGATAACACCAAGGCCACAGGTTCGATCCCTATATAGGGATGGCCAGTTGGCTCACTTTGGAGAGCGTGGTGCTGACAACACCAAGTCAAGGGTTAAGATCCCCTTACCTGTCATCTTTAAAAAAAAAAAAAAGCAAACAGTGGAAATCCCATGCGAAAGACACTCTCCCAATAGTGAGGACAAGAAGTTGAGGCTGAGAGAATACTATATAGATCTTGTTAGAATAACTCTTACCTTTTAGGCTTCTCCACATAATTTAGTCACATTTTCACAATTTAACATTCTTGTCCGATCTAGTATATAAGTAACTGACTCTAACTGCTTTAGGGTCTTCATTTCTCCGTGAGGACTCCTGTGTCATGTAAAACTTGTATTATGCTTTTCTCCTGTTAATCTATCTTATTTAGTATAATTCTTGTAGGTGGAGTTTTTGGCCCCTTTGCAGTCCAACCTGCCCCTGTAAACAGGCTCTCTCCTGGCCTCATTCCTGAAGCCAACAGGCTCTCTTGTCTTCTGTCTAGGTTAAATACTCTGCTAAGGCACTCTGGCACCAGTTTAAGATAAAGTGCTGCTTTGTCTTATTCGGGCATAACCCAGGGTGGCCTCCTGAGATCCCATTGCTCCTTGATTGACTATGGAACTGTATCATTTCTCCAGATTTTTGTACTCTTTGAACACATCTGTAGTATCCAAAATGCCTTCTACCTTTCTTCTACATTAAAAAAAAAAAAAATCCCTTACGCATCTGAGATACAAAAGCCCTAGAAAGCTCCAGAAAGAGGCCCAGAAATCTATCTCATCAATCCTCTCTAGAATCAGTACCTACTTTTTGCCCCCAAAATGATGCTCATCTCTGTCCAAATCAGTCATATAGCATCTTACTTGAGAAAATAAGGAAAGAAGAAAGAGCTATCACTTCATACACACAACTTAATACAAATGAACTATCTTTAACACTTTCTGTAGCATTGCCAACAATAAAGCAATTCAAACGAGTAAAAGGAAAAACCGTGTTTTTCTACAACAAAGAAGGTTGTTTCTGATTATTGGATCAAGATGGTGGAATAGACTGTCCCCCAGCATCACCCTCTACCACAATCAACCAACTGACAACTATTAAAAAGCAATGACTGTTAAGTTGAGGCCACTAAAGCTCAGGGGGAAGAGGAGGAGAGACCTATGGAGTTCAGGAAGGCAGGAGAAGCCATGATGAGAGAAAGAAAGGACCACTCTGACTGTTTCGAGCCCCAACCAATTCAAGACTGGCCCCGGTGAGCACAAAGAGCAAGAGCTGGCAAAAGCTACTACTGTGCCTTTTGTATGAAGTTGCTATGAGGAGGCAGGGGAGAAGAGGACCTTGGTGGCCCGCAGGCCAGCTAGATCACTAAAAGAGTTCCTGTGGACCCACACAGGAGCGAGGGGCCACTTAGAGGCTGATGAGTCACAATAAGGGACTGGCACATGGCCTGTCCCATGGGAAGTGTTTGGAGTGCAGGGGGTGGGGGAGATAGGCCCATCAGGGGAACACTGGAGCACAGCATGGGCAGCTGGCCTGCCCTCCAATCAGTGCAGGCCCACTCAGTGGAGACTGGTCAAAAATATAGAACTGCAGGAAGTGCAGTTGGCTGAAAAAACTCAGGCCCAGGACCAGAGTTTCCACACAACCCAGGTGTACCAGACCTAACAAGATCTGGAAGTGCTTACAAGATCAACAACTAAAACCTGAGCTGCACAAAAAGCCTTCCCCAGAGAATAAGCAGCAAAACAGCAATTTAGCTCAACCACAGGGATCAAGCGCTGGTCCTGACAGGAAGTTCCCCCATTTTAGAAGTAACCAAAGGACAACAAATTAGTTCCAATGCAGAGTTTAAGTGGTGGGAATAATGAATAATCCAACACAGAACTGAAAGAAAAAACAAAAAGCCTACAGATCAGAGACAAAATTTTGATATTAACCAGTAAAGGTCTAATACCACAAAAGAACACCTGTAAAACCTAGATGGACCGGAAGTACCCTAGGCTCCCAAGCTAGGGTTGGCAGAGGGCCGAGGGCCTCAGTCGCACCCTCCCAACATCCGCATCCAGCCCAGCAATGACCACCAAGCCGCCACCCGAAGTACCCCAGGATTGGGAGCCAGGGCAGTGGAGGGCCGAGAGCCTCAGCCACACCCCATGACATCCACATCCAGCCCAGCAACGACCACCAGGCTGCCGCCAAAAGCACCCTGGGTTACCAAGCTGGGGTCTGGGGGCGCTGAGGGCCTCAGCCACACCCCCGTGATATCCACATCCAGACCAGATACAATGAGCTGCTGCTGGAAGTGCCCCAGACTCCCGGGCTGGGGGCAGCTGAGGGCCTCAGCCATATCCCACTGATGTCTGCATTCAGCCCAGCCACAACCAAGCTGCCACTGGAATCCCCCTGGGGTGTTCTGTCAGAATGAGGAGGATGCCATGGGTCTTGACCACACACCCCCTTCCTCATCCTCCCCCCATCCCCTTCCACTTTCCCCTCTCCCCCTGCACCCCAACTGCTCTGCAACAACACCTTAGAATGTAAAAATAATAATAATGATAATAAATTAATTTTTTTAAAAAGAAGGTTGTTTCTAATAACTTGGTACTCTTCTAGAGTTGAAACTGATGAATTCTGTGTTTCATAACACACAACTTGTACCATCATTGAATGAAAATGAGACAGCTCTCCCTTGATGGAATTAGAAATCAGGATCTTCGATTATGCTAGACTTTCTTCATTTGCCCCTCCAGATCCACTCTTTTCCATCCTTTCCACCTGGCTCTTTTTCCAAGAGGCTGATTTCTAAGGACTTCATCAACTGTATTCCCTTTTGCCTTCTGGTTTCCAGTTGGGTTCAGCCTATGGGAAGCACCTACAAGAATTCAAAAGGCATGAGGAAAGAGAGGGTTGAGTATTTATTTCCCCAGCTCTCTCCTCTCCAGGAATTGTTCTGAGTTGTGTCCCTCTAGTTAAGGCCACAGTTGCTAAAAGGCAGTCTTTTCCTTCTGCTTCAGACATGGCCGGGGTGCTAATGGTTTCCATTGTTGCCAGTCCCTTCTTTGCTGGTTCCTTAACTCTGCCCAACCTCATCAATAGTTCTTCCATTAACCTCTCTTCAATTATGACTTTTCAATGTACAGTGTACCATTTGTTTCCATCTGAGACCGATTGATACATCAGATTTTACAATAATAGATTCTACCTAATGTTAAGTGTGAATCTTTTCTTTAGTCTAAAGTAAAGGATACCTCTTCCTCAGATACATGCTAGTAACCTCAATTTTAAATTGTCTGTCATTCTGCTACTGTCAAAACCTGCCTGAAACCTCTGGTATTCAAAAGGATCATGTATGTCAACTGCTCTCTCTTCAAGAGCCCAAGTGTTATGCCTGTTTTAGGTCAGCTCATAGGAAGCTCCATACCTCAGTAACATTACTCTATACCCACCCTGTAGAACCATCTTGTCTGGAAAGGATTGCAATCCTCCCATTTTCCCCATCTGCCTTAGCTACACTTCCTAGGGGTCTCACAGCACCCTGAACTTGTCTACTTGTCTCTCCATACTGTAGCTGTTTTTTGCACATATCCACCCACCCCAATAGATGATAAGCAATATAGGGGCACAAACCGTCTTACACAGTTCACTATTTATAGTGCCTTCAACTGTGCCACTAAGTGCTCCAAAACATTTTTTAAATAAATGAATGAATTGAACATTATGTTTTTGAATTTAATGGGCGACCAGGCAATAAGAAGATACAATCATAGGTGGAACACATACATATGCATTATAAATAAACTGCTAACATGCACTGATCACTCACTATTTCATTCACTATTTCAATCACTTATTATTCTATCAAACATGTGTTTAAAGCCTGCTATTGGAGAGCACAGTGCTAGTTCGTGGAAACACAAAGTTGTGTTAGACATTGCCTCTACCTAAAAGCATCATTGCTAATGATGCGGACCCTGTGAAGGTGGTGTTTTGATCTTAGGTTTCCTATGCAAATTCTTCTCAAAGGAACTGGCTTCCTTTTGCATCCCAGTAAGAACTATGAAGATCACTTTGAAACTTTGTGAAATGTTTTGTATGAAATAGTGCAGCTTTCCACCTCTAGCATCTCAACATTTTCCCTCTTCTCTGAATAGTTCCCCTTTTTTCTCTGGTTTACACTTTATGAATGGTCCTTGATCATATTTTCCCTTGCCCTGGTTTTCATTGCAAGCTGTTTCAAATGCTTCTGAAAAGAAGTTGAAGCATAAATAACAGAAAAACAAATTACTTTATTTTCCCCTACTTAAATTTTAACCATCTTTGAAATTTTATTTTGATAGATCCAGCCCATTTTTCACTTAATTTTAAAAGGCCATAATTGTACTCATATGGGTACAATATTAACAATAGAAAATTACATTAATGATTAAGATGCCAATATATTAACAGTATATGTTGTCACGGTGGGGGGGCCATTCATTGGGGACATTAATTTTCCATATTACACAATTTTCAAATTTTTACAAGCATTTTTACTTATGTATGCAGAAAAAAGACACAGAGGAAAAAAATAAAGACAAGACATCCTAGATTATCTTCATTTTCCCATGTCCCTATGGTGGTCAAATGAATTTGTGGATTTAAGATATACAGGGTGATAATTTGATTACTGAGTCATATGTGACCCTGCTGAATGACCGGGGTAGTAACAGACAGATGACAGTTTATGTCATTGATATGAACTGATTTCCTTTGTTCCATATTTTAGCAGCCAGTCATTTCCAAAATTGGCTTAGTCTCTAAAAATATCCTCAGCAGGGATGCAGTTTTGAGCCTGGGACAGTCTTTAACAGCTGGAAGATATTCAGTGACTCCAAATGATGAAGGCTGACGGCAGCGCGTGAGGATGGGTACCTGCGCTTGGGCTGAGCCTACGCTTCCCTGAGCTAGCAAACACCTGCTCTGGCAATGGAATCTCCCTGGGCTCTTTAGATATTAAATTTTAGAAGCAAAACTAAACAATGAAAGTTCAATTGAAATTGCCTTCATCTCTAGAGACCACACTGTAGGACTTTTTAAGTTTAATATGAGTCTGAGTTAGAGGATAGGAGAAAGGGAAAGGTATGGCATGAAAAGCATTATTTTCAAATTCGTAGGCCAATCTTCAGAATAATTACAACAACTAATAAAGCAAGTTCTCTCTATTGCAGAGCAAAATAATGACTCCATAAAATATAAAATTAAATGTAAATCATGTGAATCATGAAATATTGGGGTTTCATGTTTATATTCAGATAACATAAAATATTTGAGCTGTTTAACATTAAACCCCAAAGATCTAATCAAATAGATATCTAAGTGACTCAGACATTGTAAGTCATTTCAGCATTGTAACATTGTATTTGCCAGCTGATATAGTCAGTTCTTTCACCACACTGAGATATCATTTAGTCTGTAACTTAAACAAGCATTGATAAAGTTTTTTACAAAAGATGCTATCAGCAAAACAAACAGAAGACTTTGTACTACTTCAAAGCATATTTATAATGTGTTTAGAAAAAATTCAATGGAAACAGGAAAATAATGTCTTGATTTTCTAAACTTTACAACATCTGCTTTTACTTACTTTTTAGCATTGTAAAGTTCTCTGGATTTCAAGTGAATTACTTTGCTTTCCCGTTGTCTATTCCTTTATTTGACTATCTTCACACTAAGTTATACACCCAGACACAATCTACAACTTTTCTAAACTTTACAACATCTGCTTTTACTTACTTTTTAGCATTGTAAAGTTCTCTGGATTTCAAGTGAATTACTTTGCTTTCCCATTGTCTATTCCTTTATTTGACTATCTTCACACTAAGTTATACACCCAGACACAATCTACAACCACATGAAAATTTCTACAGCATGCATAATAAAGGAATTTTAAAGCATGTGACACAGAACATGGAAAGACACCTCAAAAGAAAGGAGAGGTATATAAGGAACAGACCCCTCGTTAAAAATAACTCAAAATCTTGTATCATTCTTTTTCATACCATGCAACACTGGATTATTTACATGTCATTCATAATCTTATATAGAAAGTATTAAACTTGTTTCCTAAAGGAAAAGAAAGGACTTTTACATATATGCATATATGTGAGTATGTTTGCATGTTTTGTCCAAAACCAAATGAGAGTATTAGTATAATGTTCAGTTAATTCCCAAGTTCTGACACACACACACACACACACACACACCGGAAAAGGGCACCAAATCTGCTGGCCATGATATCCTCAATGTTAATCCATTCCATAGGTCTTTTGCTTTCCTTCTTTCCAAATCAAAAGGGCTTAAATCCAAAGACATTTTAGAAATGTTTTTCATTTTTAAAATAAAGATATTTCTCTACACTCAGTGAGTATTGCCCATAAAACACACAAATGTTCCACAACTTTGCAGGGCATGTAAGTCTCTTATTCTTCCACCTTTCCCAGTCTGACCAGGCATTCTATTTATTTCACTTAAAATAAATTACCTCAGAAAAATACAATCATTCCTTCTGCTACATTTTCCGATTGCTTAAAATTTGAGATTTCAGTTAGTTTCACATTAACAGGAGACAGTGGGTAAAAAAGAAAGATGATATACTGGTCATCATTCAACTACAATTTTATCCAGGACTTTCTTGGAAACTTTGTTGAGATGCTTTAAACATTTGCTGGTGGCTTCTTGTGAAGCTGGTTTAAAGCCTGAGGGTCATTTGTGGTTAATATACAAGAGGGAAAAAAAGAAAAACAGGGAGAAAATAGCCTTTAAGGAGCACACTCCTGAGGTTTCACCACTGGCTTAGCTGACATTCTTTCCTTCACTTCCCCAGTTAGGCTGACCTCAAAATTCCTGGTGTCCGAGACTTCTAAAAGAATGTAAACCACATTATCTTCCCCAGAGGGGAAAACAGAAACAAAGTTGGATGATATGTCAGGATAAGGAATAGGTCCACCATGTGTTTAAGAAGGAGGGAGAGTTCCACTGCAATCACACCAAAAATCAAGGTTTTGTGGACATGGGTTTGTCCACATAAGAAAGAGTGGCTTTGCCATTTAATCAGAGGTCCTTGACAAGCAGTTAAAAAAGAGCAAGTTGGGAGCCTTTTTTCTTGGTTTCTGCCACACACCTATGAGATCAAGATGGGAAAGAAAATACAAAGATCCATATCTCCAAAGGATTAAAAAAATGGAAAGATATTGGAAGTCGGCAATTTAATGAGGGAAAGGAAGCAAGGTCCTTCTTTGGCCATCACTGAATGCTGGCAACATTGCCTTTTATGGTTGTTTTGATTATGCGCTATATTCAAAAAGTTTTACCCATGGATAATTTGATGCTTTGGTTTTCCTTTATACTCCATTTTTTTCATTGCATGTTTAAAAATGGTTTGTGTTCAAGAATCAATTTAACCACAACAGAAGAGACTGTGATTTGGAATTTGTATGACTTCACTTGAGGTAGAAGTAAACTGGAAATCAGTTCTGTAAAAGAATGGAAACTCTCAGGCTCACAAGCCTTACTCTTTTCCTTAAAAACATTTTTAAGATGTTTTCATCTAATATTATCTTTAAATCATCTCTTCAAAAAAAATCCTTTAAGTGTCAATGCTTCTCTGAGGGCTCAGTCATAGTCCCCCTATTTTCTTCATTCTATGGACTTACAGAGCTTTAATTAACATCATGCACTGGTCACTTTTATATTTTTATCTCCAGCCCAGATCTGCTGAGTTTTGGACCCACTTACCTAACTGCCTAAAGGACAACAGCCTGCTTGGTATCTTACAAGCCCTACGATGCATCACATTCAGAACTAAACTTATTTCCTTCTCCCTACCTCAAGCTCTTCTTCTATGCTCTTATCTTAGTGTCTATCCAGATAGTATGAATAATTAATCCAGGGATCTCTTTGACACTTCTGTCTCATCTAATTACTGACCAAGTTCAGTCAATCTGTCTCCTCAATATCACTTTAATATTCATTTGTCTCCAGCAACTCTGTCACCCTAATTCATCATTATCTCTGACAAGCTTCACTGAAACAGCATCCTAACCAGTCTTCTTGCCACTAATTTTTCTCTCATCCAATCAATCCATTTGCCTCCACACAATCCTTGGAAAAATCCTTGCTTGAAATGATCCTCATAAAACAAAAATCTTATCATGACATTCCATTTTAAAACCCTTCATTTCTCATTATCCTGATAATAGAGTATAAACACCTTAACATGACTTGGAAGACTCTTACTGTCTAGCTTGAGCCTACTTCTCCACTGCTGAGACTTCGCTTCGCCTTCCAGTCACACTGAGCAGCTTTCAGTCCCTGGAATCTTCCAGACTTTCAGTTGGAACATGCTGTCCTTACCGCCTGTCCATGATCCAAATGACACTTTCTTAGTGCCATGGTCTGAATGTCTCTACC
>NW_007726514.1:356836-360799 GCF_000696425.1 Galeopterus variegatus
TTTATTTCTGCTCTGATCTTTGTTATTTCTCTCCTTCTACTGATTTTGAGTTTGTTCTTGTCTTTCATGTTTCTCGAGGTGTAACATTAGGTGGTTTATTTGGAGTCTTTCTTCTTTTTTGGTATAGGCATTTACTGCTATAAACTTCCCTCTTAGAACTGCTTTTGCTGTATCCTATAGGTTGTGGTATGTTGTGTTTTCATTTTGATTTGTCTTCAAGAATTTTTTAATTTCCTTTTTGATTTCTTCTATGACCCATATGTTGATTAGGAGCATGTTGTTTAATTTCCATGTATTTGTATAATTTCTGGTATCCCTCTTGTTGTTGATTTCTAGAGAATTTTCCATGTGATGCTGAGAAGAATGTGTATTCTGCAGGTATTGGATGAAATGTTCTGTATATGTCCATTAGCTCCAAATGGCCCAGAGTAGAGATTACTTCTGAGGTTTTCTACTTAATTTTCTGTTTGGACAATCTGTCCTTTGCTGAAAATGGGGTGTTAAAGTCCCCAACTATTACTGTGTTGAAGTCTATTCTTCCCATTAGGTCTAATAGCAATTGCTTTATATAACTGGGTGCTCCAGAGTTGGGTGTGTATATATTTAGAATTGTTATATCCTCTTGTTGAATTGATCCCTTTATCATTATATAATGACCTTCCTTATCTTTTTTTACTTTCCTTGGGTTGAAGTCTATTTTGTTTGATATAAGTATAGCTACTCCTGCTCTTTTTTGGTTTTCATTTGCATGAAATATCTTTTTCCATACCTTCACTTTCAGATGGTGTGTGTCTTTTTAGGTGAAGTGAGTTTCTTATAGGCAGCACATTGTTGGTTCTTGTTGTGTAATCCATTGAACCACTCTGTGTCTTTTAATTGGGGCATTTAATCCATTTACATTTAGAGTTATTATTAATATATAGGGATAGGCAGCACATTGTTGGTTCTTGTTGTGTAATCCATTGAACCACTCTTGTGTCTTTTAATTGGGGCATTTAATCCATTTACATTTAGAGTTATTATTAATATATAGGGACTTATTACTGCTATTTTGTTCCTACTGTCATGGTTGTTTGTTGATCCTTTTCTCCAATCTTACTGTCTTAGTTCATGATTGAGTGGTTTTCTCTAGCAGTGTACT
The DNA here is from genome assembly GCF_000696425.1 of Galeopterus variegatus. Classification (NCBI taxonomy): domain Eukaryota; kingdom Metazoa; phylum Chordata; class Mammalia; order Dermoptera; family Cynocephalidae; genus Galeopterus; species Galeopterus variegatus. The sequence continues at coordinate 357,978 of NW_007726514.1, forward strand.
TTTGATTTCTCGCTATTTATCTTTAGTATGCCTCATGAATTTTTGTGTTATAGTTACCATGAGATTTAAGAAAAAATATTATAATTATTTTAGACTAATAACAACTTAACTTTGATATCTAAGAAAAAAAAAAGCCAAAACCAACTCTATGCTTTGGCATCACTCCCCCCATTTTTGACAATTTGTTTCTGGACACATCTTTTAATATTGCCTCTCTCATATACGGTTGTTATATATGTTAGTGTCTTATTAGGTTTGTCTTTTAGTCTTCATACTAAGGATGTAAGTGGTTTACTCACCATCCTTATGACATTGGAGTATTCTGAGGTTGCCTGTGAATTTACTTTGCAAATGAATTATATACCTTCAAATGTTTTCTTCCTGCTCCTTAGCATTGTCTTCTCTCATATCGAAGACTCCCGTTAGCATTTTTTGTAATGCAAAGCTAAAAATGCAGGGCTAGTGTTGATAAATTACCTTAGCTTTTATTTCTCTGGTAAGGACTTTATTTCTCCTTCATATTTGAAGGTTAGTTTTACTGAAGACAGAATTCTTGACTAACGGTCTTTTCCCTTCAGGACCCTGAATATATCATCCCATTCTCTTCTGGCTGATAGGGTTTCTACTCAGCAATCTGCAGAGATTTACTGGGTCTCCACTGAATGTTATGTGTTTCTTCTCTCTTGTTGCTTTTAGTATTCTCTCTTTGTCTTTAGTTTTTGATAAATTGATTAGGATGTGCCTTGGGGTGTTACTCCTTGGATTGAATTTGATTGGTGACCTCTGAGCTTCCTATACTTGGATACTGTCATTTTTCTTCATACTTAGGAAATTTTCAGCAATTGTTTTTTTGAATGTGCTTCCTACATTTCTTCCATTTTCTTTTCTTTGGGAATCCCAATTATGCAGAGGTTATTTTGCTTGAGGGAATCCCATATTTGATGTATTTCTGTTTCATTTTTTTCTTAATGTTCCTCTGATTTGATAATTTTATATATTCTATCTTTGAGCTCACTGACTATTTCCTCTGTGTTTGATTAAGTCTGCTGTTGGTGCTTTCTGTCAAGTTTTTCAGTTCAGATAATGTATTCATAATTTCTAGAATTTCTATTTGCTTTTTTAAAAATTAGTTTAATTCTTTGTCAAGTTTCTCATACTGCTCCTGGACTGTTTTCCAGATATCATTTAATTTTTTATCTGTATTTTCTTGTGACTTCCTGAGCATCCTTAAGACGGTTATTCTGAATTCTCTGTCAGACATTTTATAAATCCTCTGCTCCTCTAGGTCCATTGCTGGTGCTTCATTTGTTTCCTATGTTGGTGTTATATTTCTCTGTTCTTTCTCAATCTTTTTGTCTTTATGTTTATGCCTGGACATATGAAGAGACTGTTACCTCTTCTAGGTTTCACGGTATTCTTTGGTGGTGTTAGACCTTTACTGGTTAATATCAGAGCTTTGTCTCTGGCCTGTGGTTTTGGTAAATTCCAAAATTGGGGGAACGTCCTGTGGGGACCAGCACTTGAGCTCAATGGTTGTGCTAAATTGCTGCTTTGATGCTGATTCTCTAGGGAAGGCTTTTTGTGTGGATTGTATTTTAATTGTTGGCCTTTTAATCACTTCTGAGTCTTGTGAGGTCAGATACACCTGGGCTCATTGGAAATTCTGGCCCAGGACTGAGTCTTTTCAGGAAACTGTGCCCCCTGCTATTCTATTATCCTGACCAGTCTCCACTGAGTGGGTTTGTGCCAATTGGAAGGCAGATCAACTGCCCACACTGCATTCGAATGTTCTCTCAATGGGCCAGCTTCCTTCCAGCACTCCAACTGCTTCCCCTAGGGTGGGTTGTGGGTGGGGTTCTTCTCAATGACTCACCAGCCTCTTGGCGGCTGCTTTCTTCAGGCAGCTGCAACCCCTGGCTCCTGTGTGGTCCCTGGAAACCCTGCCAGTGGTCTCAATGGCCTGGGGGCTGGTATGGTGCTCTCCAAGGCCCTCTTCTCCCTTCCAGACTCCAGTAAACTTCATGCAAAGGGCTCAGCTGCAGCTTTTTTTGGCTCCTTCTCTGTGTGCTGTAGCTTCTTCCCACCTCTCACAGGGCCAGCCCTGAACTGGCCAGGACTTGAAATGGTTGGAGCAGTTTCTTCTTCCTCTCTCCGCTGCTTTTCCTGTCTTCCCAAACTTCACGTGTCTGTCCTCCTCTTCCTCGAACTTTAGTGATCCCAGGTTGGCAGTCTTTGCTTCTTAATAGTTCTAAATTGGTCGATTCTGGGTGAGAGTGATGCTGGGGACCATCTATTTCACCATCTTGATCTGATTTTCAAGATGGTGTTCTTTGAAGAACAAAAGTTTTTAATTTTGATGGTCTTTTACTTTTTCTTTTTTTTTTCTTTTTGCTGTTGGTATCATATTTAAGAAAACATGGCCTACATCAAGGTCACAAAGATTTATATCCATGTTTCTTCTAAAGGTTTTATAGTTTTATCTCTTACATTTTTTTTTGGTCTTTGGTCCATTTTGAGCTGGTGTGAGATAAGGGTCCAACTTTACTGTTTTGCATGTCGATATACAGTTGTCTGAGAACCATGTATTCAAAAGACTGTTTTTTCTCCATTGAGTTACTTTGGCACCTTTGTTGAAAATCAGTTGATTGTAGGTGTGGAGGTTTATTTCTGGACTGTCTATTCTTTTCCACTGACCTATGTAACTGTCCTTATGCCAGTACACTATCTTTTTTTTTTTTTTTTTTTTTTGGTAGCTGGTGGGGACTGGGACCCAAACCCTGGACCTTTGTATTATAATACTGTGCTCTAACCAGCTGAGGAAA
>NW_007726514.1:361747-372154 GCF_000696425.1 Galeopterus variegatus
TTGGTAGCTGGCTGGTACTGGGATCCAAACCCTGGACCTTGGTATTATAATACTGTGCTCTAACCAGCTGAGGAAACTGTCCGGTCCACTGTCTTGATTACTGTAGCTTTGCAGTAAGTTTTGAAATTAAGTGTGAATCCCTTACTTTGTTCTAATTTTTGAAGACTATTTTTTCTATTCTAGCTACCTTGAATTTCCAATGTTTTAAATTTTAAGTAGATATTAAAATTCCAAGAAGTCACCTAGGATGACAGAATTAAAATAACTCAAGTTCCATTTCTTCATCTTTACAATTGCTGTGCTACCATAGCTTATTTTGAATCTATTGTTTAAACTCTGGAACATGCGGTAACACAGGGGTTGGAGACACAAACTGTACCCCAAATTATCTATAACCATTTTGAATCTATTAGGAACTTGCCCTTGAAATGAATGCAGGTATCTATGACTTTGTTTATTGGGGCCAACTTTATAACTGGGAGTTCTTCAAAGTAACTTCCACATAAAATACAATGTTTATTAAAGAACAAAATATTTGGGGGAGGAGCAGTATTTTATCACTAACATTGTTTAATATTGCTTGTGCATAGCTGGTTTTACTTTCAGTTGGCTTTACTACTATTTTTAAATTCTCTACAAATGGTAAATCTAGAAATTACCCATATACAGAGCCAACTGATCCTACCAGCCCACGCTTGGGATGCCACTGAGAAGAAGCAAATAATATGAAATCTAGAGCTTTCTAAGAAGAGGGATCAAAAATGTTAAACTCTTGCATCACATGTGAATTGAAGATTTTTAAGGAGCTGAAAGAAGGCCATTATTGTAGCTACAGCATAGGAGTGAGGGATGCCTGGTAGGACATGACATTGGAGAGACTGGCAGCGAGGGCAAGTAATGCCTTATAGCTAGGGCTACCACATAACTTGTGGTCCAAAATGTGTGGTCACTTCTGAGAGTGCCATAGTAATAATTATGTGACAACACTTTTAATAATTATATCACAGCAACAGGCTTAATGGAACTGTTCTGGGAGAATTAGGATGAATAGTCATCTTGCTTAAAAGATAAGGCATGGAGTTGAATTTAAACTACCTGTAGAATCAATCAAAACAGACAACTGTGATGAGGGCTAAAAATTCTTTAATGCAAGTGAGCAATAATCTGACCCAACACCATCAGTAATTTATGAATTATGGGGACTAAGTAGTGTATACAGTATAGTGAGCAGTGCTTATCAAACTTTAGAATTATGTGGAGGGCTTGGTAGAATACAAATTACTGGGCCCCACTCCCTGAAATTATGATTCAGTAGGTTCTGTATTCTTAACAAGCTTCCAGGTGCTGCTGATACACCATTTCATAGGGACCAGTCTTTGAGTAGCATTGGTTTAGACTTTGGAGAATGAACTCTATGGTCATACAGACTTGGTTAAAATTCCAGCTTTCTTGGTTACTAACTGGGTAGCCTTGGGCAAGTTAAGTATCCTTTCCAAATCTTTTCATTTAGTAAAATGGGAATTATAATCCTTGCCTGATATAAATGTTGTGAAAAGTAATTGAGATAAAACTGTTGGCATTGTATCTGGAATTATTGTAAGCCCTGAATATGTATTATTGTTAAGAAGAAGAGTTGTGGTGTTATTATTATTGTTAAAAAGAAGAATACTCATTAGATAAAACTATGAACATGTTTCAGATACTGCATTGTAAATGGACTCGAGACATACATAGCTGCAATTACAGGCCCTGGAATGGTGTTTCAGTGCCTGGCAAATATTAGGCTCTTAATTATTGGCTGAATAAATAATTTGTGAATTCACTTAGTAGTACTATGTGGATGGAAATAATTCATTCCCATCCTATTATACCTCTTTTATTCTCAGAGAATACCCTACAGGCTGATGTTCAATATAAACTAGAGCATAAGAAAATCCTCCCTCTCAGCAGTGAACAATTTGATTTATTAAGTCAGTTAGGATATATGTAAACTTGAAATTGACAAGACAGTTACATCGTGAGTTTCCTGGTGTTTGAGTACACAATGAAGTTTAGACATAAATAATACCAATGCTATGTTCAAATAGAGGTATGGTAGTTATAAAAGTTATCTACTTCAAAAATTGTTTTTATTTAGGTTGCTGTACTGAATTACAGCTGTGTTGAACATGAACTTACAAAATGCCCCTTATTTATTATTACTGAAGAAACACTTCAAACCATCCAACCCTAATTTCTTTAGGAAAAATAATAGACCAAACTACTGTGAAGATAGGGCTTCGGAATGGGATCTGCTAATATCAGATCTAACTGATCTCTATTTTGTCCAGTAGCCATCTTATTCCCACATGGTAAAATAGGTACTTGAGGGTGGGTGGGGAAGAGGAAGAAGGAAGGGAACTAACATTTTTTAAATACCTGGCATATGGCTAGGTACTCCACTGTGTGCTAGGAGATTTATATATTCTAGTTAATTCAGTCCTCTCAACCTTTATGTGAGATAGGTATTATCACCCCCTTTTCATTTCTGAGGGCTAAAATTTTAAGTAGACAAAGGGTGAAAAAGAACCAAGCTTCCAATCTGGCTGTCCCTGAAAAGCCACTCTCTTTTTTATTACTATCTTTGCAAAGAGCACTTGTATAGAAAGTCATCATATGGCTTTTTAGCAGTGTGGCAGAGTCACTACATTTTTATAGTTTCCTAGCTTGTTACTCAGACAACTTAGCTACTGAAGAGATTTTAGTGTGGTAATTGAATATGGTAATTCTTGCTGAGCCTTTATGTTTATTCAGAGTTGATCTAATTCATTCCATGATTTTCTCCTCCATGAAGCATCTTCATAATTTCTGATGCTGGGATTTGAAGCATCAGTAGTAGAAGTGCAGAATTAAAGAGAAGACTGAAAATATTATAATTCCTAATGGTTACTACCTTTTATCATTCTGAGCAATATAGAGCAATCAAATTGTTAAGCCAGTAGTGATTTTTGGCTTATGTAACCCCTCCCTCTTTCTTACTGGGTCTTAAGTATAAATTAGCCAATGAGAAATATTCTGATAAACAGAATCCAGGAGCAGACCATTATAAGTGGATTGAATGCTAGTCACTAAGGGAGATCACTGCAGGTAGCATGCCTTTTGTTTGGACCACATCTTGAGACCCAGCTTTGCTGCAGTTGAGTCATTTTCCATGACTAACATTACACCTTCTGTCAGTTACAACTGTCTCAAGACATTATGTCTGATATCACATCTAATATCAGAGGAGACATACTCATGGGCTAGAGAAGGTTAAAATAGGCCATTTTTTAACTCTTCTAACTAATGTGGGTGACATTTTAATGCCTGTGTAAACCCACAGTTTTTCTATGTTCCCAAGTAAAGTTGAGAAGAGTTCACAAAATCACTTTACTGGTGATGTGATCAGGGTCTTACAGTGTTGGTAGTAACTACCATGAAAGTTTGATTCAGGGGATGGGTAGAGTATTCCTCCAGCTGAACAGCATTTCAAACAATTCCTTACTTCTCGCCAAACTAGGTAACAAGATGAAGGAGAATAGATAGAGGTAGCAGTTGACCATTTTAACAACTTATTTATTATTTATTCTACCCACAACTCTTGGATTAGCCAAAGGTGAGTGTGTCTTTGGGCCTGGAAGTTGATCCTGCCACGCTCTTGGTAACTTGGGAGAATCTAGGGCAAAAGATGCCCATAAATTCTATGAGATGTCTTGATTATGGAACATCCTGAATCCTGAGTTCTGTCCAGGAAGGCTCATTCTTCCTCTTTGGTGAATGAGCCAATCATTGATAAGTATACAGCAGACCATGTGGCCTATTGTGCTGGTGAAAGAAGAAATATATAAATGAATATGTTCATTTGTTCAATTAGTGTTTATTAAATACTTGCCAAGAACTAGTACTGAGTAGTACTAAGTGTTAATAAAACACACGTGGTCCCTGCCCTTAGGGACCTTACAGTGGAGTGGAGGGGACACTGAACACAATTACAACAGTATATGATGAATGATACACTAGAAATTAGGGTGTTTTATGAGCATTGCGAGGGCCTTGATCTAGTTTAGCATAAAGAGGGATATCCTGAGTGTCTTATTTCATTCAGGTTGCTATAACAAAGTACCATAAAATGGATAAAACACTGGTGAATAAAATTGAAAAGGACACAAATAAATGAAAAGACATCCCATGGTCTTGGGTTGAAAACATTAACATCATCAAACTGTCCATTTTACCCCAAGCAATCTACACATTCAATACAATCCCTATCAAAATACCGATGACATTCTTCACAGAAATGGAAAAAATAATCTTAAAATTTGTATGGAACCACAAAAATCCCATATAGCTAAAGCAATCTTGAACAAAAAGAATGAGGCTGGAGGCATCACACTTCCTGACTTTAAAAAATACTATAAAGCTATAGTAACCAAAACGGAAAAAATAATCTTAAAATTTGTATGGAACCACAAAAATCCCATATAGCTAAAGCAATCTTGAACAAAAAGAACGAGGCTGGAGGCATCACACTTCCTGACTTTAAAAAATACTATAAAGCTATAGTAACCAAAACAGCACAGTACTGGCATAACAATAGACAAATAAACCAATAGTACTCTTTATTTCTGGGCTCTCTATTCTCCACTGAGAATGTACAGGCATGTACAGGCAACTGATTATTAACAAAGGTGCCAAGCATATACAATGGAGAAAGGACAACCCTCTTCAATAAATGGTGTTGGGAAAACTGGATATCCACATGCAAAAATTTGAAACTAGAGCTCTTTCTCTGACCACACACGAAAATCAACTCAAAATGGATTAAAGACCTAAATTTAAGCCCCAAAACCATGAAACTACTAGAAGAAAACATAGAGGAAATGCTACACAAAATGGAAGTGGGCAGCACATTTTTGGGCAAGACTACAAAGGCACAGGCAACTAAAGCAAAAATATATAGATGGGACTATACCAAACTAAAAAGCTCCTGCACAGCAAGCAACACTATCAACAAAGTGAAGAAACAAACTACATAATGGAAGAAAGTATTTGCAAACTACACATCAGACAAGGGGCTAATATCCAGAATAGATAAGGAACTCAAACAACTAAACAGCAAAAATCAAATAACCCAATTAAAAAACGAGCAAAGGTCCTTATCAGACATTTCTCAAAAGAAGACATACAAATGGCCAATAAGCACAAGAAAAATTGTTCAAAATTACTAATCATCAGGGAAATGCAAATTAAAACTATAATGAGATATCATCTCATGCTAATTAGAATGGCCACTGTCAACAAGACAGAAAACAACAAATGCTAGCGAGGATACGGAGAAAAGGGAAACCTCCTACTTTGTTAATGGGAGTATAAATTGGTATAGCCACTGTGGAAAACAGTATGGAGGCTCCTTGGAGAATTAAAAATAGATCTACCTTATGACCCAGCCATCTCATAACTGGGTATATACCCAAAAGAAATGAAATCAATATATCAAAAAGACACCTGCACTCCCATGTTCATTGCAATGCTATTCACAATAGCCAAGAGGTAGAATCAACTTGAATGCCCATAAATGGATGAACAGATTAAAAAAATAAAAAAAAACAATTCTGGCATATACACATGATGGAATACTATTCCACTATTTTTTTAAAAAATGATATCCTATTATTCGCAGCAACATGGATGGAACTGGAAACCATCATGTCGAGTAAAGTAAGTCAGGTACAGAAAGACAAATACCACATGATTTCACTCATATGTAGACTCTAAAAAAAAAAAAAGTAGTTCTCAGAGAAATAGAGTAGAAGTATGGTTACCAGAGGCCAGGAGGGAAGGGCGGTGGGAGGGAAGGGGGGTTAGAGGGAGGAGGGGTGGGCAGGGACTAGAAGTGATGGACTAACAGGTACAAAACTATGCTATCTACCCTAAGTGAATCACTGTGCAGGACATGCATGTATTGAAACAACACAGTGTATTCCACAAATATGTACAAGTAAATGTTAAAATAAAAAATTGTTTTAAATTTTTAAATAAAATGAAAAGCCACAGAATGTGAGAAAATATTTGCAAATCACATATCTGAAAAGGAACTTACTTGTACCTGGAAAATATAAAGAACTCTTACAACTGAATAATAAAAGTACAAATAATGCAATTAAAATGAGAAAAGAATATATATAAATGGCCAATAAGAAAACAAAAAGAAGCTCAATATCCTCAGCCATCAGGGAAATGCAAATCAAAATCATAATGAACTGACACTCTGATAAATAGAATAAAAAGTCAGAGAATAAGTGTTAGCAAGGATATGGAAAAGTTGGAACCATCCTACACTGTTGTTGGGAATACAAAATGATACAACCACCTTGGAAACAGTCTAGCACTTCCTGAAAAGATTAAACAGAGAGTTGCTGTATGACCCAGCACTTCCACTCGAAGGTGAATACCCAAAAGATATAAAAATATATGTCCACACAAAACTTTGTACACGAATGTTCATAGCAGTATTATTCATAATATCCAACAAGTGGAAACAACACAAATGTCCATCAACTGATGAATGAATAAATAAAATGTGGTATATTCATACAATGAAATATTATTCAGCAATAAAAAGAAATAAAGAACTAATATGTGCTACAACATAAATGAACATTGAAAACATTATGCTAAGTGAAAGAACCCAGTCACAAATAACCACATATTGTATCATAACATTTAGGTGAAATGTCCAAAATAATCAAATCTGTTGACACAGAAAGCAGATTAGTGATTTCCTAGGGCTGAGGGAGGAAAGGGCAAAATGGGGAAAACGCGTGATTGCTAAAGGGTAAGGGGTTTCTTTTTGCGGTAATGAAAATGTTCTAAAATTGCATGTGATAACTGCACAACTCTATGAATACACTAAAAACCATTAAACTGTACACGTTAATAATGAATTGAATGGTATGTGAATAAACGGTATGTATATCTCAATAAAACTGTTTCACCCCAAAAATGATTTAAATAGTAAAACAGTGCAAATTACAAGCTATGTAACCATGTTTCTCCCATTAAAAATAAAATACAATGATGTAATTAAAAAGTACTAGTTCATTATTATTTTTTTTAAATAAAGTAATGTTTACTTTATTTTTACTTTTTAAAATAATTTTGTAACTGGCATGACAATATATATGAAGTTCAATAAATTCTTTTTTCATTGTCTGTGTTTTTTTCTGGCCATTATTATTCTTTTCCTTGTAGGATTATTACTAAAAATAATTTTGTCTGAAGAGGAGAGAGTGTGAAAAATTCTTTATCCAAGGTATCAAATACTAAAAATGCCACTGTTGCTCATTATTGTTTAGATTCTTGCTCAAATATCAGCATCTTAGAGAAATCTTCTCTTACCAGTCTATTTAAAATAGACACCATTCCATGCCCCCAACATGACACCACCTTCTAACCTCTTACCCAGCTTTATTTTCTTCACAGTTCTTATGATTATCTAACATTATATTACCTGTTTGTTTATTGCTGTCACCTTCACTAGAATGTTCATTAAGGAGCTTTCTGTCTTGCTACCTGCTGTATCCTCAATGCACAGTGAATCAACTTTTGGTAAATAAACAAACACTAGAAATTACATCTACTGTTTAAATTTCTTTACATGGAAGTTTATATAATTTTATCTTTAAGTGTAACTTTGTTTTTCTATAATGAGATGAACACATTGTTCTCATCCTTCTTCTCATCAGAGTATTTCCTGTATGGACATTGTATTCTGCCAGAAGCTTCAAAGATGTCAGGACAATAGAAATCCTTTTCTCTAGGAATTTGAAATCCAGAAAATTACATATGATATCTTATACATTTACATTATCTTCAATAAGCTTTATGAGCTGTAATTCACTCAACTTTGCAATGTCCCTTTCTTTTTTTTTTTTTTTTTCCTTTTTGTCTTTTTTCGTGACCGGCAATGGATCGCAACCCTCAGTGTCACGCCCGTACCGGACCGGGACCGGCAACTGTAGCAGTGCGCCACCGGGCCAGCCCGCAATGTCCCTTTCTTAACGTTACAAAAAAAAAGCCCATAATTTTTTTAATCAAGCTGAAACTATCCCAGAATTCATTATTCTGGTCTAGTGATAACAACCAGCCCACTTTATTGAAACTAAATATTGCTGGGCTTTGTTAAGTAAACTTCAAAACACTTCCTTCCAAAAACTTGACAAATTTTTATAACAGCTACTTCTCAGGGCCTAGATTTTTTATTGTTTTTGCTTTATCTACTTTTCAAAATAATAGTTGGATTTTTAAAACAAAGCAGAACTCTATTTTAATATGGTTCAATACCACAACTGTTTGGGTAGGCTGTAGGTCAAATCCTACCCTTCCAAAATGTGACAGTCACACATAGTATAAAATGACCATACTGCTAGCCTACAACTCTTATTAGTCATGTGCTGGAATGAAAGTTAAGATAAAAAGATATTACTGTGTGTTTAGCTATGTTAACATAATATTCATTCTAGAAAAGGCTTCTCAACATAATGAAATATTCTTTGGAATACCATTCCAAAGTATCTTTTGAATAATAAATTTGGTGAATTTAGATATTCGTATAGGGATCCTCAACTTCTTACCCAAATTAAAGACTGCACTGTAAAGCCTTGAATTTGGAGTTAGAATACCTCTATTTAAATCTCCAATATACCACTCACCAGCTGAACAACCTTGGCCAAGTTACTTATTCTCTCTATACTTTAATTTTATCACCTTTAAAATGCAGATAATAGTAATACGAGAGTACTTCAAAAAGTTCATGGAAGGATTCATATTATCTTTTAATTCTATTTTTTAACAGACTTTTTGAAGTACGCTCGTAGTACCCATGTCAAGAAACTGATGATCAAATTAGTTAATCTATGCGGAGTACTTAGAACAGTGCTTGTTATACAGGACACTACCGAAATGTACTAGCCATTGTCTTTAGGTTGAAATGAAAGACTATTTAAAATTAAAGTCTTAGTTATCACTCATACACCAATCAAAAATTTAAAAAATACAATCTCACACATTTTAATATAAAGTTAGTATGAAGACTTTATTTTAGCTTCAGGCTTTCCATGTATAATTATATTTTATTTGCACAAAGTAATGACTTTCTGAATGGAAAATTTATGCAGAAGCCTAATAGATGTAAGATTATTTTCTTATACTGTTGCAACGTAGGAGAAAAAAGGGTCCATGGCCCTCCTGCTAAGTTTAGACTAGACACTTTTCTTAAACAGTCACATATTTTTTCATTAAACTGTTTTTTAATGGCCCTTTTGATGACTGCCAGTTTCCTCCACAATAAAAGAAGTTCTGACCTGTGAATTCATTTTTTTTAATCCAGTAATAACTTTGAATATATTAACTGAACATCATGGACCAAATAAGGAGCCAATTAGTTGTATTTTCCATCATCTGAATGAAATATGAATGAATCAACTTCATCACTAAACTTAAAAGGTTGTCTTCATTGGCAAAAAAGTCTAAATATTGTTCTGCCAACTCAAGTTCCTTTCAGAGAGTAAGGAAAGTTGAATTATCTGTGACTGGAAACCAAGTGAGTTTCATTTTCCTTTTCCTTGGGTGAAGACTAGTCAAATGACCTAGTACCTTTCTGCAGTAGCACTGCCCATAAAATTACTTTAAGAACTCATGACTCAAAGCACTAACTAAAAATTATGACCTAGCACAGTATTCATTTTTATAAATGTTGTTTATTTTTCCTTCTTCATTCATTTTTTATTTTCCTTTCTCACTCATCTAGATATTGTGATGATGTGATGAATGCATCTAGTCTTCAAGCTACCATCTTTGGTAAACAGATCTCACAGATAATCAACTCATCAGCTAGTTACAACAAGCCAAAAAAGAGACAACAGTGAGTGAGTTTGTAATCTTAGTGCAAACACTCTCCAGCCATGTTTGTTTTTGTAAAAGTGCATCCTTTCCCCTTGAACATTTAGTTTTTAGTAGAGATCAAGTTAAAAATATTTCAAGAAACACACACATCAAACACATTGCCATTTTGTGCCTCTCTAGGTAGTGTATGAGAGGTCCATCAAGCCTCAGAGGAAATATGGTTCATCCCACCAATGCATATTGGGAAAGGAGATCTCATTTTCTGCATTTTTGTGTGCACTTTCTTTGGGGTTTCAAAAGAGAAAGCAAAATACACTTTTATCTTGAAATACATTAGCACAGCTTTGGAGATTTTCATATTATAAAATTAAAAATACAATTAGGATTCATTAGTTATTTACCATCAAATGTTTAAACACATATATAATTTATTTTTTCTCTTAAAAATGTATCTTTAGATTCAGATAGCCTTTCGTTTTCCTAATT
>NW_007726514.1:372264-373881 GCF_000696425.1 Galeopterus variegatus
TCAAACACATTGCCATTTTGTGCCTCTCTAGGTAGTGTGTGAGAGGTCCATCAAGCCTCAGAGGAAATATGGTTCATCCCACCAATGCATATTGGGAAAGGAGATCTCATTTTCTGCATTTTTGTGTGCACTTTCTTTGGGGTTTCAAAAGAGAAAGCAAAATACACTTTTATCTTGAAATACATTAGCACAGCTTTGGAGATTTTCATATTATAAAATTAAAAATACAATTAGGATTCATTAGTTATTTACCATCAAATGTTTAAACACATATATAATTTATTTTTTCTCTTAAAAATGTATCTTTAGATTCAGATAGCCTTTCGTTTTCCTAATTAATCGTTTACGTTGCTGCTAATATATCATAATACATACAAGCTTTAAATACCCTGGTTTGAAACTACTTCAACAGCTGTTGCTATTGTAGGATTCACTTTTAAAGAAAGTTGAGGGAAAAGGCAGCTAATAATATAAAGATAATTAATAAACCATTTTATGTTTAAAAGCAGTTAATTAACTGGGCAGCTAATTACAGAGACTTCAAAAACCTTAGTTTTAATACTCATAGGTTCTTACTGTGAATATTTGTTCTGTTGCATATTTTTCTGTCAGACTAAGTCTCTAAGTAAGGAATGGGCCCCTGCCAAGTCTCTGAAAATCAATTGTTCAAAAATCTTAATTATAAGAAAGTAAACAAAGAATGGGTTGAAGCAGTGCAGAGTTCTAATGAGTTAATGTAACAAAACTCAAGCAAAGTCAACTCTCTTCAAAGCCAGCAGGCTCAGCTCTGACAGTCATCCATCAAACTGAAGGTCTCCTTAATAAACGCCAATTATAGGGCATATATGCACAAACGTGGCTAACATAAGCCATAGGATCATTTCCTTCCAAGAAAATTAGTGACCAAGAAAACACCCAGGCAGGGCGAATGACCAGCCCACCTGACAGTAAGGCTTGCTTCCAATCAGAATACTAAGCAGCATTAGCTCTCTCTCTCTTTTTTCAAGTTAGGAAAAGTTCAGAACCACACAGAATTTTGTTTAGGGTTATACAAATTCCTTCACAATTTGTATAGAAGTCTAACATAACTTTTTAAAAGCCATGACATGCCCATAATGTATACAGAGTCTCTGACTTCCGCCGTAAGCGAGGCTTTTTCCTAACTTAATCATACTCAAATTTCACCCCTTTTAAAGATCCTGATTCAAAATGTTCATTCATTCTCCACAGTCCACAAATTTATTCCATCTCTTCCTGTGGTATTTTATGTGCATAAATTAAAAAAGAATGGCCTCCAATGAGGATTAAAAGGTTGAAGAAAAATCAGAGACTTTCTAAATTTAGTTTCATTTTTCTTATTTTAACTCAAAATATGTGTATGAACAAAACATGTATGTTTTTCTACACTCTTATAAAATAATCCATTCACATTAGCCTACAGGAAGACTGGATTAACTCAGATAGGGAGTTACATCCCAGGCTCAGAATTGTATCACTATGTAACCCAGCATCTACGAGAAATAAATATAGGAGAAGTCTTGAGAAATATCTACAATACACCCCACTGCTATGTTAGCTTTTACTGTGTAATTCACACTATTCTATGAATCCCAACTT
>NW_007726514.1:374490-376151 GCF_000696425.1 Galeopterus variegatus
AAATAAATATAGGAGAAGTCTTGAGAAATATCTACAATACACCCCACTGCTATGTTAGCTTTTACTGTGTAATTCACACTATTCTATGAATCCCAACTTTCAAAAATGTTTCTCTGCTGGCCTTCTCTATTATCGACCTGGCTAGACACTGAGCCCATCCTCAAATAGGTTTCTTACTGTCATTTGATGACACAAGGAGAGGGGAGAAATGAGAGTATGGCCACAGATCTTTTGTCCAGAAGCCAAGGGCTCAAATTTTATACAACAGCACTACTTTTTTAATGGAAATAGAAGGATTTTCAAAAAGAAGGGCTGTATCCTCCTATGATGACAGAGATAATTAATGGAGTAAGTGAAAACATTCATGTTTGATATTTTTATGTAAATGGATTAGAATAGTCTGCATTAGTCCCCAAGTTGATGTCTTATCTAATTGCCCTTTAAAGTGACATCTTCCATCACATATGCAGACCTGTGCTAAATTCATTTATTTCCATCTTGCCTGAAATTATGATGAATGGTCTCAGCTCCATTCAATTAAATAAAATGTGCAAAGAAACAGAAACAATGAAACTGGCAAAGCCCTCTACATTCTTATGAACAATTTAGGCTAATTAGCATCAACTTCTCTCCCATTCATCATACCCCTTTAGAAATATAAACAAACTGTCAGCTCTAACCTAACAAACAGATCACTGAGCTACTTAACACAAATTATTCTTACATGAAAAGCTCCTTCTCAGGCAATATTCTCCTTTAGGGCATCTGGGAAGCTGAGCTATTAAAATTGAAGACATATGTTCCAGTCAAACTCAACTCCCGGATTGTAATGATCGCTGTTGTGACAGTTTTCAGTCAGCATACTTGCTGCTAGCAACACAGCCCCAATCTTGACCGAAACAAAAGTCAAATGGAATGACGCGAGCAGAGCCCTGGATGCCTAGGAAGCCTGCTCACACTACCCACCACAATTTAGTCGGTGGGTCTCAACTCTGGTGATCTCCTGTTGCAGCTCAAAGTTTTGCTTTGTTTGGTTTGGGGGCAATAAGGGAGAGGCAGGAAACAAACGTGGTCTGTGACAAGACTGTGGATTTCAATATGTGTTATTTTTTTGCTGCATTCTATGAGCCTGGTGTTACTTAGCTTTCAATATTCAGTTGAAGCCTGAGAAGTTAGAGAAGACAGTTGGAAGGGTCCAGGTAGACAGAAACGTAGCTTTTTGATAGATTAGGTTTGTCCCCTCAAAGGAACTACTTAGAAACTCTGAACTCTCTTTCTTTTCAACTAAGAGGAATAAAAATAAATTATTTATTTACATACGAGAACTCTTGTGGTTAAATCTCTGCCTTAATATTAAACCAAGTTAACATTTTCTTCATTGTTTAAAAGCAGTCACATACACAGTCAGTTCTTCTTATTTGCGGTAGTTACGGTCTAT
This sequence comes from Galeopterus variegatus, assembly GCF_000696425.1. NCBI lineage: Eukaryota > Metazoa > Chordata > Mammalia > Dermoptera > Cynocephalidae > Galeopterus > Galeopterus variegatus. The sequence continues at coordinate 375,929 of NW_007726514.1, forward strand.
AAAGTCACTATGAACACTGAATTAGCCAATACTGAATCCTCTGCTCTTTGGGGAAATCTATGGTTAAATTCCTGGGAGCCTCTGGTCACAACAGTTTTATCAACTGATCAATACATAACCTTATTTTGTGTGTGTTTCTGTTTAAAGGCACCTTATTTAATATATACTGTTGATCACTAACACTGAATCACAATCAACAGCACAATGACTCATTCCTTTTTTT
>NW_007726514.1:377043-378791 GCF_000696425.1 Galeopterus variegatus
CGCCGCCGCGCTTCCCAAGCGGCGCACTTATCCAGTGCGCCACCGGGCCGGCCCCACAATGACTCATTCCTGAATGAAGCTAATCTCACACACATATTTTCTCATAAAGTACATCACAATCTTTTTGTGTTTAGAATCACATGGATAGCACTTCAGCACTATGATTGGGGAATTTTAAACAGTGAAATCATGAACAAGAGAAGCACAAAAATATGAAAAATGTGGCACTAAATAGACTGTGTTGTACCAGCCAGGCATTAAAAAACAAAAACAAAAACAAAAAAAAACAAAACCCAACAACAACAAAAATACCAATTGTGAAAAAGATGCTTGTTTATAGTACGAGAGCTGAAACAAGAAGGCATATGCCTGTGAGTGGCCGAGAAAGCACCACGAGCATTGATTTTGTAGTTGCAAATAAATTTTAGCAAGTAGGCAAATTCACAAATATGAAATCTGCAAATAAATAAGGATTGACTGTATATAAATTCATATGTATTTTTTCCCCTCAGGTTTCCCACTGAAGGCCTCTCAATTATTTCCCTCAGTAAAGCCAGGGTCATAGTCTGAAAGCCAGGCCAAGCCTTCACATGCTAACTGATAAAGTAGTTGGCCAAGTAACTTCCAAGTAACATGGTAAGCCACAAAGCCCTTCAAATATGTTCCTTTTCTTTAGCATCCTGGAAACATGAACCTCAATGGCACCTATAACTACTACAGTAATAGCATGAAACCAGACTCAGCCCACCCTGCACAGTTCTGTATATACTTTATTGCAGCACTTGAATTACTGTTACCTGCTATAGTGGACAGTTGTTGCTACCTACCTAGGTCTTGGATTTCCCTCCCATGCTGTTAGGTATTGTTGTTTCTAGAGGTGGGCTATTAGCTTTTAAGCCAATTAATGTATGCCATCCCCTTCACTACAGTGATTCCTTCAGGGATGAGCATATGACTCAGTCTAGGCTAATGACATGTGAGGAGATATTTGCTGAGCACGTCTACAAAAAATTGTTCATTTCTGTGAGCGCCATGGTGGCAACCAGCCTCAGAAAGAAGCACCAGGCACTACAANTGTTGTTTCTAGAGGTGGGCTATTAGCTTTTAAGCCAATTAATGTATGCCATCCCCTTCACCACAGTGATTCCTTCAGGGATGAGCATATGACTCAGTCTAGGCTAATGACATGTGAGGAGATATTTGCTGAGCACGTCTACAAAAAATCGTTCATTTCTGTGAGCGCCATGGTGGCAACCAGCCTCAGAAAGAAGCACCAGGCACTACAAAAAGCCACGCAGAGAAATGTAAAGAAACTGGGTCCTCAGTGGTATTGTTGAGCTACTGGGAAAAGTCTCACATCTATGCCACCCTATTTTTTATTTTTTAATTAAATAGCCAATAAATAGCCTTCATTGTTTAAGGCAATTTGGGTGAAGTTCTGTTTTTCTTGTACCCAACAGAATCCTGATAAGTTTTCACCCAGTCTTTTCTTTGTCTATGTGTGGTTTTAACAGTCATGATTATTTGTGGATGCAAAACTGTATGTATAATAAATTTCAACTGCAATTGACTAACCTCAGAATGACTGACAAGTGACTAATCACTCCCACAGGTGGTCAACTGCTTTGGCAATTAGCCCATTGTGGGCAAAATTCATTGCGTGTAAGAAAGAGGCTTCCTTTTCAAATACACACACCTACTTTTTGAATAATGAATGGAAGGGAGAGTGCTTGGGCGGGGGGGGGGGG
>NW_007726514.1:379403-401309 GCF_000696425.1 Galeopterus variegatus
AAACCATTTAATCTGAATTTCTCTCCCAAGGTAGTGAAATTTGACCACCACCACCACCACCCACCAAAACAAACAAACAAACAAACAAAAAACCTCAGTAATAACTTTCAAGAGAGATCAGGCCATCTAACTAAACATTTTAAATAATTTTAAAGTCATATGGCATAAACCTATGCTTTCTCTTTAGCTTATTATATAAACTTCAGAAATGTTTGAGTGATACTCTAGCAATTTTGAAAACTCTTTTTTAGTCCATTCCTCAGAGCATATAGCAAATAGCATGTAAGGGTTGTGTCTGAATGTACATTTTTTTCAGTTATTTATCTGTGGTTATACAGATAAATATATGTCATCAGCTTCTTACTAAAACGTCTCCAAGCCCTAGACAACATTTCTATGTCACAGCAATGTGGTCAAGTGTGGAATTCAGACTTTAAGGATTTCTTTCTATAACAGACTTCAATCAAGAATTAGGCAATTTTTCTAATAATCTAGGTAGACACCTGTGATCAGTCTCTCTGCTCACCAGAGACAGGTCTCCTGGAGGACAAGATTAGTAGCACAGCAACAATCAAACACAAAAAAGGTATCTTATATACCAGATTTGGGAAAAAAAATGAATTCTTCATTACAATCCAACTAGGATAATACCTATTAATATGAAAAAAATTAAAACATTTGATAATGCCCAGTTTGATGAGAATGGGAGGATAAAAGCATACTCTGCAGAGTACTCGCATACTATATTGGGAACAAAAACTAGAGGGAAATTTGGAAGCATCTATCAAAATGTAAAACCAAATGTGCTTGACCAATAAATTTCTCTTCTAGGAAATTATCCTACATACAGACAAGTAAGTTTGTACACACACACATGCATACACCCATACACATTCACACATATACACAAATATACACAATCAAATATTTTACACACATACACACAGATATACACACATTCACACACATGTCCATCTAGATGAATATACCACATCGCAGGGTGCTTATTGTAGCATGGTTGATGATAGCAAAAAAAAAAAAAAAAGTGGACACTAGCTAAATGTCATCTGTAGTGACTGGTTGAATAAACTATGGTACATAGACACAATGAAGTTGAATACTAATATCCAGTTTTTCAAAAAAATGAAATAGCTCTACATATAGGAACACAAAAGATATGTCCAACATAGAATATAGAGGGGGTTGGGGAGATGGTGGTCAAAGGATATGAAATTTAAGTAGGATAGGAGGAATAAGTTCAGGAGATCTATTGTACAACATGGTGAGTATAGTTAGCAGCAGTGTGTTGGAATTGTTAAAGAGTGGATTTTGGGTATTCTTAACCCACAAAAAAAAATATGTAAAGTAATGCACATGTTAATAGGCTCAAAGTGGCCATTCCACAATGTACACATATTTCAAAACAACACGTACATGATAAATATATACAATTCTTATTTGTCAATTAAATAAATTTATAAAAATAATAATTTTTTAGAAGAATATAAGCTTTATAAAAGCAGGAATTTTGTCTGTTTTGATTACTGCTATATCACCAGGGTCTAGAATAGTGTTTGGCACATATGGACTCAATAAATATTATTGAGGCAAGGAACTAAAATAACTATATTACTCAGTAAAAACAAATTGCAGAAAGGGCATGAATAAAAAAGATATATATGAACAGCACCTTAACCAGATGATTAAAATTAGCATGACAGATGAGGTACATATGAACATTGTGAGCCTCTGGTTGTGATAGCCGAGAAAAACACAGTACTTATATATATGGTACTCCACAAGAGAATGCACAGCCAGTAGCTAATCATGAGGAAACATCAGACAAATCCAAAATGAGAAACATTCTAGTAATTCTTCAAAAATGTCAATGTTATAAATAATTTTTTTTTAAAGGCTGAAGAGCTGTTCCAGATTAACAAGAACTAATGAGACATAACAACTAAAAGCAGTACATGATTCTAAACTTTAACCGGTACTGGAGAGGGAAAAAAATACTCTGAAGTGCATGACTGGGTCAACCTTATAAAAGTATTATATCAATAACCAACTTATTGAAGTTTTATTAAAGTTGATAACTGAATTAGGATTATGAATATCCCTATTCGTAGGAAAGACACACTGAAATATTTAGAGGTTAAGGGCCACAATGTTTGCAACTTACTCTCAATTGGTTCAGACAAAAATAATATCAATCGATGGATGGATGGATGGATGGATACACGGATGGACAGAGAGAGAGACAGATGGATAGAGAACAAATGACAAAGCAAATGAGGCAAAATGTCAACAACAGTGAAGCTGGGTAAAAGGTTCTTTCTACAATTCTTACAACTTTTTTGTAAGTTTGATCTTTTTTCCAAATAAAAACCTTTTAAAAAGATACACGTCCACATATATAATTCTGGAAGTATATACCAAAAATTGTTCATAGTATTTACCTCTAGGCAACAGGAATAAAGTGCTTTTGGGAGCAGGGGTGGGATGGGGTAGGATAGTTGAAAGGGACCAGGACTCAGCTCTCATTCGATATCTTTCTTTGCTGCCATAACTTAGTGTGAACACTTTACCTTTGTCATTAGAATGCCTAATTAATTTTAAAGCAGCAGTATGGAGTCACAGAAAGTATGACCTTCAGAGTCAGACAGATCTTGGCTGAAATCCTCTCAGTTCTTACTTTACGCAGGTGTGGCCTTGACCAAGTCAAGCAATTTCCTTGAGTGTGGAATTCTTTAGAAGACTTGGTTTCCAGACCCAGCTCTGCACTAACTCACTGGGGAATATTAGGTTATTTCACCTTCCTGGGCCTCAAGTCTCTTAAGAGTCTTTAAAATAAGAGAACTCAACCATGATTTCTTTCAAAGTCCATTTTTGCTACAAAAGAAGTTTGGTTTTCCAGGATGTTATCTTCCTTTAGCAGATAGAGTTCTTCTGAATTGTATCATTCATATGAAGAAAAAACGATTTACCATTTTCGGGGGGGGGGGGGGGATGACTATTACCTAACTGATCTCCTATTAAGACTTAAAATATTTTTTAAACCTTTGGAGGTTAGGCCACATTGATTTGTAATAATCTGGACTTTCCCAAAGTTGAAGGCTGAGAGTTTGATATCCTTTCCCTGCTCCTTCTCCTCTTTACCCTCTTCAGGGAATATATTTCTGTCTGTTCTCTTTGTATATATCTAAAACCCTCCTGGGGCAACCATCAGAGAGTTCCTAATCAACTAGGGCCTTGTTGTCACGTCTCTTTCCCCTTAACATTTAAACACATGCATTGCTGAAAAGAAATTTAATCCATATGCTTCTGAGTAATTTACACTTAACACATCAAAATATTCAGTTGTAACAGTCATTTGTTGTCTCAATAATCCTCTTGAGTCTTTTTAAGGGATTTTATTTTATAGCAGTCTCAGTTTAGTAGTAAAAAATGGAATTTGAACTCCAGAAGGATAGTTATTCTTTATCCTTATCATTCCTCACTCATTTGGTAGACCTTGCAAGACGTTTTTCCCCCCTTAGGTAAGAAAATCTTTGTTCTAATACGCTTTTTCCTTTTTTTTTTTTTTTTTAGTTACCTAATAAGAGTATTAATTACTACTTACTGTGTACTAACAATGACAGGCTTTGTACTAGAAACTTTATATACATATATCTTCTTTAACCTTCACATTAAGTGAGGTGAGCCTAATTTTTTCCCTGCTTTTCCAGGCTCAGAACCTGAAGCTCTAAGAGATTAAGTGATTTGCCTAAAATCACACAGCTGGTAAGAACCTAAGGGTTACTAACTCCAAGTACTACACTGTACTTTTCATACATTCAATTTAAAAACAAACAACAGGTGGTGCTCCAAATTCCATAGCTGGAGGCGTTGCTAGCAGGTGCTCCCACCCTCTGTCTCTGGCAATCTCTATTCATCCCAGCTCAAATATCACCTCTTTCTGAAGGCTTCCCTCTTCTTTGTGGTCTCAGACATCCTTTTTGTCACACTTGCCACACTTCGCTATATCCATAGTCTTCACATCAATTTTCCTTTTAGATGATGAGCTTAGAGTTCAGAGTTTACCTTTTATTCATCTTTATCTTCCCAGAGCCCAACCCAGATTAGATGCTTAATAGATGTATGATGAATTGAATATCTCTTATTTAAGACATATTCTTAAGTAAGATTGAGGTAGAAATTTCATTCGTTGCTTCATTATTCATTCTAGGCACTGGGGATATGGCAAGTTAAAACAAACAGATCATCTCCCACACGCAGCACCATTCAGGTTGGGAGCCTACTTCTGTACTCCCTGTGAACTGTATCTGTACATTCTCTTTGAAGCACAGATCAGTAGAGCACAGCTATATGTGGAGACAGCATAATGGAGGGGTCAAGTGAATAGACTCTGCAGCCAACCTGCCTACTAGCACACAACTGATATTGTAGACATGACTTGTAAACTTAGAATAGGTTTATTAGACCATTATCCCATTACAGAACATTAGGTGCCTGAAACATAGAGTTCAATAAATATTAGCCTTATTGTTATTATCTGTATTAACCAGCCTATTTGTTCCTCTTTCACTGAGAACCAACTTAATTAGCAATTATAAACCGAGAAACTAAATAAAATGATCTAATATAATTATTTCACAACAATACTATTCTTATAAAAAGCTTTTATTGTGTATTGCAAAATAATGTATTGATCCTATCTAAAGATATCCTAGACCAAACAAGTGTGATAATTTTTATACAAAACACTATTACTAATTGACCAGATATTCTTCTCACTTCTGTTATTTTCTCCCAACACAAATATACCTCTTCTTTCCACCTCTAAAATTTCCACTACTTTCGCTCTATATTTTTATTTATATTTTTCTACTTTTTTACTTCTTTTAAGTCTTCTTGTCTGACTCTCGTGAACACACAAATTTTTACAAGGCTGAGGCCATAAATGTGTTCCCCTTACAAGGCAGGCTGTTCCCTGTTTGATGGCTGCAGAATATACCCTTAATTTTGGCCTATGTCACTAATGAGAACCATTTATCACAAGAGATGCCAGTGGGTGAAGGTGCCATCCTATGCTTTAAATACTCAGATCTATCTATTATAATGTAATAGCCAGATAAATGGAAAACATTCATATGCAAAGACATCCATTATAATGTCATTTTTGATTGTTAAAATTTTGAAAAAAAAATTAAATAAACTCAACGTTCAGTAATAGGATAATGGTCTAATAATCTTCATAGTCATGCAATAGATTTTTTTAAGTAATGGTTTACAAAGATTTTTAAGTGACATTACAATATAATGATAACTTTAAAAAGCAGAACACAGAACCATATACGGTATACATTTAAATACATTTATGTGAACACCCATATATGTCTAGAAAACACAAAAGAAAGAAAATGCACTAAAAAGTTAACATTTTAGTTATGGTTATGTCTGTGTAATAAAATGAATTATGGTTGATTTTTATTTTCTTCTTTATCATTAATAGTACTAATTTTGACTTTATTGACTATGTAAAATACATTTTGTGAATCCCCTCATGTTTTAGTTTCCTCATTTGTAAAATGAGAATAATGAGAATATCTGCTTCACAACTATTACAGTGAATTAGATTAGACAACAGACATAAAATAACAAATTTTAAAGTAATGTTTAAATATTAAATTATTGGAAAGCAATATAACTTTATTTTTATGTATATGAATTACAGCAGTTATAATTGGAAAACATGTTTGTTTTAAAAGTATAGAAAAAAATCTAATAAACATGTGGCTCTTTCTTCTGGGGCTTTTCCCAGTTCCCCAGGATTTCCTGTCCCTTTACCTCCCCTAACTGTGTCATTGTTATTACTGAGAAGACTGAAGATATATGAGGGTACTTCAAAAAGTTCATGGAAACACTTGTATTATCTTTCAATTCTATTTTGCCATGAACTTTTTGAAGTACACTTGTATTAATAAGTATCTTCATCTTAGTTTATATACCCCAAAGATTGAAAAGAGATCAAATTAAAAATTCAGAACTGGATGCCACTATTTTAACCATCGTGGTCATCTTGCAGAAGAGCTTTGTAGTATGCTCTCCGAAAGTAGTTAGTCAAACAGTACTGTTTAATAATAAAGTTAGTATCATATCAATTCCAGCAATATCTATGAATAGTGGTCAAAGAAAACTGAAAGCTCTTCCAGGTAAAACGGACTATCCCCACTGGTTAGGAATGAATGTTTAGGGTGCTATGGGAAAGAATACACTGCAAGTAATAAATATTTTATCCCACCCTCACTGTTAGTAAAAAGGAAAAGAAGAGGCAGAGAAAAGATATGCATATCTCTTCCTCTCCCCAAAGAGTTAGGGACTTAGAAGGAAAATGATAAATTCTGTGCAGCTGAGGTTTCTGATTCCTGGCTTCCAAACTGGTCCTGAGCTCGTAACCTACTGAGGCACTCTAAATACTACAGGAGCTTCTATGAAGGACTTAAGCAATATTCCAAAGTATGGTCTGGCATCGCATGGCGAATGGGCTGAGCAAGAGAGAGCTAAGCTTCTCACTCGCTCTCCCTTTGAAGCCATCAGAACCACACCCATTACTACCATTAAACCATCAACTTATTACTACATGAATGCATCAATCCATTCATAACAGTACAGTCTTCACAATCTAATCACCTCGTTAAGGCCCCACCTTTCAATCGCCATAATAGGATTTCCAACCTCTTACCACTTTCACAGTGGGGATTAAGTTTCAATGTGTTTTGGGGGACATTCAATCCACAGCATTAGGTAAGCCAGAACTGATCCTAACCCAAATCTTTTAGTTCTACCAACTTAAAAGCTTGATGCCTAGTTGGGAGAGAAGCAGAGTATATACACAGAGAAGTAGAAATATGTGAGAATCACTGTGGGTCTTAGTAAAAGTGGCAATAGGTTGCAGTTTCCCTGAGACAGTTCCAGTTTATGTCCATTGTCCGAGCATAATTATTAATAGTCCACTGTCATTCTCAATAGTGTTCAAGTTTGGAAAATAAATTACAGGGTCAACCTGTTAGAAAGGCTCTATCTTACTATCATGGGCAAGGCTCTTAAGGTTTGTTGTCCATAATTTCCATATATGTAAAATGGAAATGCTAATGTTTGCTCTCTCTCTCTGCCTCCCATGGTGATACTATTGTGGCATTATGCAGAAGAACATAAATATAAGGTATTTTGAAATGTTACAAATGTCAGACAGTTGTATAGGAAACTTCTACAACTACTGAGCTTCCATCATGTTCAGGGCAGGAAGGTGGGTGCTTTACATGTGCCAACAGACTCACTGCCCATAAGTACATAATACTTTTTTTTATTCTTACAAAACCAACATTTATAATAGAAACCTTGGTGTCAGGGTAGAGTACAAACAAACAAATCGTTAAGTCACAATTAACCATTATTACTGAACCAGAAACTATGTCAAGAAACTTGAAAAGGAAGATTTGCTAATCTCATTATGGAACATACACTTTATGGTTGACTCATTATTTCCACTTAAGCAACAAATATGAACAGAAAAAAAGAACTGTTTTGTTATTAAAATACAGTTAAAAAGGCTAGTACTGATAAGAATTTTATCAGAAAGAAAAGCTATAGATTCATTTTACAAAGGGAAAGGTATATTGAGACCTTGCTATTACAGTAATGAGTTGGAATTCAGGAAAATCACTTACATATTGAAAAATTAAAAAGTGTGTGCTCTGTCATGGGATGTAATGTGTGTGTGTGTGTGTGTTGTGTGTGTGTGTGTGTTGTGTGTGTGTGTTGTGTTGTGTTGTGTTGTGTGTGTGAATCCCTTTGTGTTTTGGCTTTTCAGTCTGAAAATTCACAAGAACAGGAAAAGGAATAACATCGAAAATAGATAAAGATATTATATCCTTTTTTATTGCTGTTTTTATTTAAACAAATTTATGGGGTACGAAGTTGACTATCAGTATTTGCATACAGTATGTGATCATTAAATCAATATTATTAGCATATTCATCATTACAAATCATAATTACTTTTTGTGTCCCTTCCCCAATTACTCCCTAACTCCCCTCCCCCTCCCTCTTTCCCACCTTTATCTTTTTGTATCTTTCTTCAGTTTTCAACTTTGTTCACTGATTTCCACACTTCCACTCCCCCACATTGTAATTTCTGACATACTGGCAATTTCATTACAACCTATCACTTCCTTTATTTCCCTTTAATGTATCATCTCCCTAGATGTACTCATCTCTTTGAAAATAAGAGGGAAAAACTAAATATATTCACTGTGTTCATTTTTTTCTTAAATTTTGTCCTGCTTTGCAAAAGCAGAGTTTGGATCATAGCTCTTACTTCTTGAGAAGTTTCAGTAAATTAATCCCCATGAAATTCACAGCTTTGTAGATCATGCAGCAATATATCATATAAATGAGAGAGCCTATATAATAAATGCTTCAGACTGGGGACAAGGATAGAGATTATGATGGTGTGAATGATTGTCTTGCTTTGCGGGGATAGGGGGAAATCACCATAACAACTAACCCTGTTTCTATTAAGCAATAACCTCTGTCCAAACAGATAAAAAGAAAACACCAAGGAAGGAAAGGAAGAAAAGGAAAAAGGAAAAAAGGAAGGAAAGAGCAAAGAAAAGAGGGGAGAACATTTTTGGGGATATAAAAACATGAAATGTCAGATTTGTAGCACTCCCATAATCTCTTGCTCCAGTGAAATTTGATCTGTCAGGCATGAGAATGTGAAATACAAAGCCAAGATACATAAATGCAGTTTTGGCTTTCTGAAAAATCTCTTTATCTTTACCTGTCATAGAGAGTGGTTGTGAAAGTACATGACGTCGTGCAGTCAGGAGACCTATGGGCTAGTTTTAGCTCTACTTCTAATTAACTGCCCAAGAGCAAGCAAGTCACTTGGTTTTTATAGGCCTGGATTTTGTCGTGGTTCCTGAGACATCTCAGAACAGAAAATAATGGAACAGATTATATCTTTGGCCCTTTACAACTCTTTTTACATTGCAAAACTGCCATATAGTTGACCACTTGGTTTTTATAGGCCTGGATTTTGTCGTGGTTCCTGAGACATCTCAGAACAGAAAATAGTGGAACAGATTATATCTTTGGCCCTTTACAACTCTTTTTACATTGCAAAACTGCCATATAGTTGACTTTTTTTTTTTATAGATAACCTGAGGTCTTTATAAAGGAAAATAAAGAAAACATTTAATGAGTAATATTTTCCAGTTATATTCCTCACAGAGATGTAAAAATTATTAACATTGCATGTCAAAAACCAAATCACAGCTTAACTGTGCATAATGAAAGTAAACTATTATGATATTATTAAAATATTTTATGGTTATTCTTTATAATATCATAGTATTCCAAGAAGTGGAACTTCTGACTTCAAGTGACCTTTGCTTTCTATGAAGAACATTTTCATACTTGTGAAAAAAATGTATAATTGCTATAAAACAATAGTTGTGAACATTACTTCAGACTTTCTAATCATGCCCTAGGGAATCCAAGAGCTCATTTCCTCTGAACTTCTATTACTTATGTTTTATGTTAAGAGGTTACATTGGTTTGCAAAGGCATTAGTTAGCCAGAAAACTAGTCCCCAGAGAACTTGCTCCATTATTAAATGCAAAATAAGACACCAAATAGCAGAATGAAGGCAACTTTCATATTTGCCAAAATTACCCAGTAGGCTTATGAAGAACAAGTATCATTCTGTTCTGAAGTATTAAGCACATCCACTATAAATATGGAATACAGAGGCTCTTCCAAGCATGAAGGAATCTTCATCATCTTTGATTTCTCAGAACCAAAAACATAGCAGTATAGACTCAAGTTACAATAAAGATACAATGAAGGCACCACCTGCTTGGATTGAAGAGCACAGGAGAGAGAATGATGGGGTCCCTTCTCACCCATTTCTCTGCAGGCCACCCCCTCCTTATGCTGAGCCAGGGTCAACTCCACCCACACAATCTCCCCAGAGCCATGATTCAGTTATATAAGCGACTCCACTACATTGTGCTCAATTGCTGTCAGTTAAATCCATGGCAATAAAAATTTTTCACTCCCAGACAACTGTTTATCAATGATTGATAATATAATATTCTTAATTTACCTTACATATTGCTTGGTTTTGAAGAGACAATGACTGAAAGAACTCATCTGGTTTCCTATTTTATGCCAAACCACATCACATAGTTCAAAAAAAAAACTACTAATTTTTCAACAACAAAAAATCACTCGTATAAAAACATTATGGTGCAAGTTTATGCACAGTATAGCGTGAAGATATGTAGCCCAAGTATAAGAAGACATGAATTCTGCCTCAGAAACTTTTGAAAAATTACATCTTCTAAGCCTCAGCATTTTCATACAATATAAGAAAGTTGGGTTCAATTGAAGATTTCTAAACTTTTGTTAGAATGAGAATCCTTTTTTCAACAAAATTTACTAATGAGTCCAACCTGTTAAACTGATAAAGTGATCCTGCTTTGGGGGAAAAGAGGGCAGAAACCCAAGTGTCACCAATCACCCTCCAATTCAGACTGCAAACTACTAAGATTTAGAATCTCTAATATCTCTTCTGGGATTCCAGGTGGATGACAAAGAGAATAAATAAAGCGGATGTTAGTTTTTAAAGTCCGATACTGAACTGTCTGAGGCTCAGGAAAAGAGTTTGAGAGAAAAATAAAGGGGGAAGAATTGATGGCCCTCTCAGTGGTTCTGCACTCTGGCTGCTGAAGACTTGTTTTAGAGAACCCCTTTTATTTTGCTATCACTCACTTCTGGTTTGAAAAGCCAAAGAGCCAAATAACAGAATCAATTAGAAAGAATAAATTTATTGTAATAAATGTCATATTTTTATCTGTGCCAGTTCACTGTCATCTAAAGAGTGCCAAATTATGCTTAAGGTAGAGATTGTTCCCATACATTTACTTCTTATTCATAATAATTCCATGTCAAACATTCCTTAGAGCAAGAACAAATTATAATCTTATTCAAAGATGGAATCCAAACTAAAACAAAATTAAGTATGTTATTATGAGGTAGTTTGAGACAATACCAAACAGAATTTGTACATAGCCTACTATTTGGTGTTCACGAAAGATTTTTCTAATGGAAAGTAGTATGATGGATGAGCTGAAGTTTCAAACAAACTTGAGAACAAACAGTAAAATGGAAAATTAAATTAATTAATTCAGTAAGCAAATATTTTTTAGCACCTATAATGATCCAGGCAATATTCCAGGTGTTTAAGATATAGCTGTGAACAAAACAGACAAAAATCCTCGCCTTCATAAAGCTTATATTATTTTCTTTCTTTCTTTCCTTTTTATCTTTCTTTCTTTTTTTTCTTTCTCCCGCCCTCCCTTCCTTTCCTCTTTTCTTTCCTATATTTCACATTGTTCCAGAAAGGATTAAAGGCAATAGGGCAATACATTCCACAGGATAAAAAAGAACCAAAGAAATACTATAGGCTCCTTTGTAGAGCACAGCCCACTGGCAAATACTAGCTGTTTAGGTTGAACATTCTCATTGTCTTTACCTTAATGGAAGCCATAAGCAAGTAGGAGTTAGAATGAAGAGGGAGAAAGAAGAGAAAAAGGGAGAGGAAGTAGGAGAAATCAGAAATTTTGATTAGAGTGCTTTGGCAGAGACCACTAACTGTCCTCCAGTATTCATTCTCTTCTTCTTCCCTTTAGCAATAGAACATCCCCCGTCCTCCCATAACCTCTTACTTTTATCTGGATACATAACTGTCAATCCCTAAACTATACTTCCCAGAGTCCTTTGCAGCTAGGTGTGGCTGCATCACTAAGTTCCAGCCCAGTGGAATATGAACTGAAGTGATGATAAGCAATTTCAGGTCATATCTGGATTTCTCTCCCTTCTTATGACTACCCAACACCAATTCAGGCTTGGATGAGGATATAGTAGTTGTAATCCACCTTTTACTATGCAGATGGGGATCATATTCTAGAGAAAACTGAAAAGAACAGAAGTAACATGAATTCCTTGAGCTATGGAACAGAAATTCCTATATGCTTTCTTTCTTTTCTGAGCCACTTTATTTTAGGGTCTCTTTGGTACCAAAGCTTAGATTATACCCTAATTAACATAAATTTTTTCTACCTTGTGAATAACTGAAAAATGGAAACAAACGAAAAAAATAGGGATAGATGCGGACAACACTCATTAAGTGCCTCTGCCTCAAGGTTAGAGGGTAAAAACCCCAGGGAGTCTTAACTTTAACTCATTTCTTAAGAGTGTCAAGTCTCACTAAGAAACCTTCGAAAAGTGATTCTGAGGGTTTCCATGGACACTTCAAATAGGTCAGATTTTGACAGTCCAAGAGAAATTCCAGCAGGAGGCTGAAATCATTCACCACAGTCACATGCTAGCTGTGGTGATCTGCCAGTTTCCTATTACGTGGAGCTTTTTTTTCCCTACCCCACGAACATCTCTACCTTGCTATTTTGTTTAGCAGGATAGATTTGATGTGCAATTGATTAAATACAAAATATTTCTGGTCTCTTTACTCCATTTCTCATGACAATAAAATGGAGAATGATAGAATGGGTTACAAAGACTATGTACACAAATTGGGCAAGTTCAGACCTTGGGTACACAGCATATAAGTAGGTACAAAGCACTTATATTTTGTTTTATCATTAAGATTTCTTTCTTGCCTCAGAGCCTTTTCTCTAGTTATTTGGAGAATACCATATATTATTATTAAAACTTAGGCTTTGAAATAATAATGTTAAACTTTTCTCTTTCATTTGGTATATTTTATTTCTCTTGCATATTTGCTGCTAAGATATTTGAAAGCTATTTTTGAGTCCAACATTAAAAAGTATTTATATATATTTTAATAACCCAGGCAATTAAGCATTAAAAGTGGTAGAGAAAAATAGGTTAAATACAGTGATGCAACAAAAATGTATAGCATGTCCTGACATTCCATTTTTCTTCATAGTTTTAATTGTTTGCTTTTCCTCCTACGTGCCATAATAAAACATACAGTTGCAATCAACGTGTGATGACAAATGGTCTCAGGGTTGGGTTTGCATTCTTTTAAATATATTGGCATTTGTAAGCTGGAAAAGATAGATGTAATCA
Source organism: Galeopterus variegatus (assembly GCF_000696425.1). NCBI lineage: Eukaryota > Metazoa > Chordata > Mammalia > Dermoptera > Cynocephalidae > Galeopterus > Galeopterus variegatus. The sequence continues at coordinate 392,585 of NW_007726514.1, forward strand.
ACCACCCTCAGACAAAAGTAGGATAACGATTCTGGCAAAATGTTCAAACCACATTAAGCCCTAATTTGAAATGATGTTTGAAAGAAAGCAATGCAACTAGGACCAATTTATTTGTACAGCAACTAAAAACTGAACTCACTAGACATATTTAAGAGATGGAAACAATTAAATGTGTTTGTTTTCTAAATAGACCAAGTATATTAGAAACTTGGAAGGTAAAAAAATCCAATTTTACTAGATCCTATTATTTGTTGCTGCGCAATACTTAAATCATTTTCTTTAATGGCCCTCTGAGGATGTTCTAATAAAACATGTTATTTTTAAGAGTGAATAAACAATCTGTTTAATTTCACATTATCGATATGTCATAGAATTTCATTCTGATTAGCAGCATATAGGAGGAAGTAGCTGTAAAGAAGTGTGGGACAACTTAGAATGTCATTTTATGGGGGAAGGGTTATTGTTGGTATTCATTCTTGCTTTTCAAAAAAGATAAATTTTGATGCTTTCTCCTTGTATTCAAATCAAGTTTCTATGGTATTCTGAGAAAATTTAGGTAAAATTATGTCATGTGAGTTTCCTTAAGTGCACACCTAGACATAATAGGCACTTCAGCTGAAGATAACAATTGTTCTGCCTCTAAGGAGACTGAAATAGTAACGTTTCTATTTAGAATAATATCCTGCTCCAAATGCGGGATGGCTAGATACCAGCATATCATCAAGTCTTTGGCTAATATACGTACCCTGACCACTCAATCAAGGAGAGTTTCCTTAAGACCCAGTGTCCTAGACTCTCTGGCGTCTTTTCCCTGGGGCTATATCCTGACAAGCCTGGCTAAGAGAGGTGGCTCTTTACAGACCATAATGAAGCCCAGGTCCAGGAGGGCAACATTGCCAAAGTCCCACTGAAGTTTGCCAAGAATTGATGCTACAGAGTATTGAAAACAGGACAGGGCCCTTGTCAGTTTTCCTCCTCCACACCATTGGTTTGTAGAACAGTCTGATGAACATTTGAATGAATAAACACCAACAGAAATTTGTTTTCTGTAAGAATCACACAGCACCAGGGAAAGTCTACGAGGCCTGCCCATGCATGGAAGACACAGGAAAGACAGATAGGAATGTTTTTAATCTCATTACTGCATAACTCCAAAGTACTCAATGGCTTTCCACTTTACACAGAAATACTAACAATTTAAGTGCACAGCATATTCCTAACCTTGGGTGTTCCTCGTAGAAATTCACGTAGGGTTAGGAGAGTGTTTTCGACTTTGATAAGCTCCTATTCAGCTGCTGAGAAGACAGTTAAGGAGATTCTGCTGATAACAGCATTCAGCCTCAAAGATATTCACAAGGCTAAAATACTGTTTAAATAACTAAAGCGTGACTAAAACATCAAGTTTATTGAATTCCTTCATTCTACACTAGTTTAAGATTTCATATATAGCAAGTCTAAAGCACTTTAATTCAGCTAAAAACCAGTGAATGCTTCAGATACAAAAATTGTATTATTCAGCACTTTTGCTCAAGTATTTAAAGATTTCAAGCGTTTCTTCTAATTAAAAAGTATATTAAGAATTAAAGTGCAGTGGTACTGGCCTATTAGTTCAGTTCATTATGGCATGGTGTTATAATACCAAGGTCAAGGGTTCGGATCCCCATACCAGATAGCAGCAAAAAAAACCAGAGAGAATTAAAATATAAATAATACATGTAATAAAAATACATTTTAAAGAAATTCACATTACAGATTTATTTATGTAAAATAGAACTTGTCCAGGAGACCAATCCTACTCTAACACAAAGGAAAACAAAATTCAAAAAGAGTTTTAGAGGACGAGCTTAAAATAAAAAAGCTAAAAATTATTGAGCAAGGATAATCATAAAACTTAAATCAGTCAGCAAACATTAAGTGAGCACATTTTATGTGTCAGACACTGTGCTTCACCTATCATAGCACACAATGTACATGTTGTCACTTCTACCTGCCTCTCAGGAAGAGCTTGGTACTGAATGTACAGATCTATGTCCTGCCCACGATAGCTAATCTTTAACTAGTTTACTCTTAAATGGAGTTCTGAGAGTAGTAAGAACTGCCTTACAATGCCCGTACATTGGCTGTGTACATCTTACAACACTAAAGACGCACTGGTACTAAATGGCATATGTTACTTTCTCTAACTTCAGCATTACATTTTAAGTCCTTAGACATGCTATTGGAAGCCCTTACTAGGCAGACCTTTCCAAACTAACCAGAACATATCCTTTTAATAAAAAATAATAGCCATGTTCTCATTTTCAAAGTTTGCGATTAAAACCTACAGTGAAAGTATCCAGCTGAGAAGAAATTTCCTTTTGGTTCAAAAAAAAAATAATAATGTCATTAAATTTATCAGAACAAATGAAATGAAGATGTTGTTGTTGGGTCCTTCACTTATAATGGAAACCAAATAGACTTGCTGGCTTAGTTAAATCCATAAGTTATTCATCACATAACATTTCAACAATAATTTCAAACACATAAAAGTTAAGATACAGAAGAATTCCCATTATCAATGATAAACCAAACAATTACACATCTTTTTGCATGTGATTTAATTGCACAGATTTCAAAGAAAACCATATAATCTCACGTGTTAAAATATTTCTTTTACATACTTAAGCATGGCAGGACAGCTTTTCAAAACATAACTTGTAGTATTGGGTGCTATTCCAACTGCCAATTCAGCTCCTTTGACATTAGCTTGTTTGCCAATCTTGGCTTATACTTTTAAAACAACTTACTACACCTTTACGTGGTAGCATTTTATTTTTCTTATAGTTTGTAGCCTAAAAAAAATGCACTGTTTAATTACTTTCATATTGACAAAAGGTACTGTTACTCATTTTTAAGTTTTCAACATAGAACTAAAAGGTACGTGAATCATCCTTCTGAAATTTGGAATGCAGGCAAAACAGTGGATGTGAATGTAAACTAAGTAAATAATTCCTCTCACCATCTAAACTATTTTTCAGGGCATCAACCTTAGAAAAAGTCATTTTCTTAGCAGTAGCCTATTGCCCTTAAAAAAAAGAAATACTGAAAAATTTATTCCCAGAGAGCCCTTTATTTACCATAAGATATGGCTCAGTAAAGTGTTTTGTGTGCTGGAAATGTAAAGTTAATTCTTCCTGTCAAATCCTTAGGAAAACAGGCACATCGTAAACATACTTCTGCATTTTAGAGCTTGTCCTCATTTTATTTTTAGAAGAGGGTTTTTTCCTGAAAGTCCCTTAAGTCAGCATTCTTAAATGTGTAGAAATAAGAATCAGTAATTTAATAGTATCCTTGTATGACAGATCTAATATAACATATATTAGAGCACACTTTTGTTCTCCACGTGGGAATACAAAGAGGGTTGGGGGGAGGGTAGGAAATGAAATCCCAAGAGATGAAACTGATCTTAGCTAAAATGATACTTCTCTATGTAGAATTTTAAGCTCCTTCAAATAGCTGTGTCAAGTCAGAGCCGAGGCTCAATACTGCCATCTCCTTCTTAAGGGCAGAAATACAAGAAGCAATCTCAGGATTAAAAACACAAGATAACAAAGCATAATAAATAGCTACTGGATACATCAAATTCATAAAATATATAATTTTTATGTTTGTCATTTTGGAAGGAAGTTCCAATCACTAAAGACAGTATATAAGCTTTATTATATTAACAAATATTTTTAAACTACAAAATGACTAATTTTTTTGTGGATTCCCCCTCCCAAAGAGGCAAAATATATAGCTAACTTGTTCATCTTATTATTAGTAAATCTCCGACTTGTTTTTCTTATTTTGAAGATATTTATGTATTGAGACAAGTAATAAGCCAGTGGATAAAGCCATCCTTAAATTTAGGCAGAGTAATTCACTGAACTATCCTTATTTTAGGGCTTTTATATTCATTCCCTGACTCCAATGGTTTCCTTACCTAGTAATCGATTCCTTAAAATCCACCATTAGAATGTTTAAACTTAAAGCTTCGCTCTGTGAAAATGCAAATAGCTCACAGAGAGGTAAACTTGTAATGTATTATGAACTACACAGATCATACTGTGCATTGTTCTCAGGTAGGGTGACAACAAGTTCCTAAACAGTGTGGGTTTATGCTTATTGTCCCAGAGTAACTACTAAAAACTCCCCCTTCAATCTTGATAAATTATATGATTGACCTCGTCCTATTTCCTTCCTTGAGGGTAGGTTTTAGCAGAAGAGAGGAGACCACTGTGGCAAAATAGGGGGCCACTACCAGTGAGTGGGTAGAAAGTAAGAAATAGATTGGGAAGGGTGAGGAGAAAAGTGTTTTTCAGAGAATTATTTAGGTGTTATCTTTAAAGGACTTAAAGGGCAAAAACCCATGAAGTATAAAATGCAACGCAATCTTACAATAGTAAAATATATACTTGGCTAATATAAATATGTTAAGGCACCAGATTTTTTTTAATCACTAAATTTTTCAGCAATTTATGTTTTTGCAGAAGAACAAAAATGCTAATTTGGAATCTCTTTCCAAACTGAATAGACTACTGCAGCCATTTCTCAGATCCAAAGCAAAAAGGAATACAATACAGAATCAGCCTGAGAGAATCAGAGGCTCAGGGAAGGTGCTATTCAACTATATGTACTTTCACCATGTTTATTAGCAAAACACCTTTTCTCCCTCTGGTTTATGGAGATCTACAAGTGAATCCTAGAAGGAACAAGGAAGTTACTGTCATGTTACCTGTTAGAAAAGTTATTCCTAGAGAGTTGCCCTTGCTGATACCAAAAAAAAACCCCATCCTTAAAGGTGGGATTCAACTCAAGAAGGGCCTTTGACTCAAAGGGAAAAATGAGGATATGGCCACTCTTACCAAAGACATAGTGATCAAAGGGCCAATGCTCTAACTACATGAGTGGTAGAAGATTCAGTGTTCAGATAGAAAATAGAAAATAAGAGATAGAGATAGAAAATAAGATGGAAACATTTCTGTGAATTATCAAAAGAAGAACATGAACTCTATTAATTTAATGTTCCTAATCTCACTGGCCTATAGGATGAGAATAAAATGATATGTCAGTGCAATGAGGGGATGGAAAGGTAAAGAGTGAGAGAAGCACATAACAAGTTATCAGTATATGGATACCAGCATGTAATGTGTTTTAACTGAAAAGTGCTGAGTTTATTAAATACCATAAGTGGGGAATCCATGCTGGAGAAACTCACTCCCTTCCGTTGATCCCATCTCATCTCATGCTCCAATCCTTCTTTCTTTCAAGAACCATCTACAAGTCATGTTCTTCATCAAGCATCCCCTAATTCCCAGAGACAGAAGTAAGCTTTTCTGATCTCTACTGACAATAGTCTCTCTCTGTTCCTTTCATTGGGTTCTTTCTTTTTTATTTCCTGAGGAACTTAACCATTTTAATTACCTCCAGAACACCTAGGATGATGCCTTGCTCTAATAGGTCTTCACACTCCTTCTTGACATCTCTGAGAATGTCTCTTGTGATGAGAATTAGTACTTTTTATCCTGTTGAATTCTTCTAGTTGTTTAGAAGCCCTTCCTTATGTTAAACCACTTTGTAACTCTTACCCATAGATCCTAATAATGCATTCTAGAGTAATGCAGACGTTAAACTATCTTTCAGGCTATAATCCTATAAGATGTTCTGTTTTCCAGATTAAATACTCCCCATAAGAATGGCTTCTAGACTTTTCATTGTCTCTGTCATCCTTTTAAATATATTGCATTGCATTGATATCCTTCTTAAAATCTTCCCATCAGAAATAGGGAAGAAAGATATGTGGGAGAACTAATATGAGACCAGTACATGTATATATAAAGAACAAAAGTACTATAGAAGCAAAGTGGAGGAGACAATTATCTGCCTTGTGAAGCAATCTTTTAATCATTAGTGAAATAATTAAAATGCTAAAGGGAGATCTTCAAGCTGAAAGAAAACAATGCTAAAGAATAACAAGAAAACATTCAAAGGTACGTAACTCACTGGTAAAGTAAGTTCACAGACAACCTCAGAATACTCCAATGTCATAAGTGGGTATGGTGAATAAACCACTTACGTCCTTAGTGTGAAGACTAAAGGAAAAACCTAACAAGACAACAATAAATACCACAACCATATAAGAGATAGGCAATATTAAAAGATGTGACTTGAAAAAACAAAATGTCAAAAAGTGAGAGGGAATGATACCAAAGCATAGAGTTGGCTTTAGTTCTTTTTTTTTTCTTAGATATCAAAGTTAAGTTACTAGTCTAAAATAATCCATTATAACTATAACATGTTTTTTGTAAGCCTCATAGTAACCATAACACAAAAACCTATAATAGGCATACAAATATTAGAGAGAAATCAAAATACACTATTAGAGAAACTTAATAACAAAGGAAGATAGTAAGATCGGAACCAAAAAAAAGGAATCTACAAAACAACCAGAAAAAAAAGAATAATGGCAGTAATAAGTCCCTATATATAAAAAATAACTCTAAATGTAAATGGATTAAATTCCCCAATTAAAAGACACAGAGTGGCTGAACAGCTTATAAAACAAGAACTAACAAAACACTGCCTACAAGAAACTCACTTCACCTATAAGGACATACATTGACTGCAAGTAAAGGGATGGAAAAAGATATCTCATACAAATGGAAATAAAGAAAGAGCAGGAGCAGCTATATTTATATCAGATAAAATAAACTTCAAGCCAAGGAAAGTAAAAAAAGATAAAGAAGGTCTTTATATAATGATAAGTGGATGCTTAATTCAATAAGAAGATGTAACAATTCTAAATATATATGTACCCAACATCAGAGCACCCAGATATATAAAGCGAATACTACTAGACCTAATGTCAGATATAGACTCCAGTAATACTTGGGGACTTTAATGTCCCTCTTTCAGCAAAAGACAGACCATTCAAACAGAAAATTAACCAAAAAACATCAGAGTTAATCTCCACTCTAGACTGATAAGACCTAATGGTCATTTATAAAATATTTCATTCACCACCTGCAGAATACGCATTTTTTCTCAGCAGCACATGGAATATTCTCTCGAATAGACCAATCATGAGGTAACAGAGCAAGTCTCAACAAATTTTTAAAAACTGAAATCAAACCAACTATCTTCTCTGACCACAACAGAATAAAACTAGTAATCAGTAATACAAGGAACACCGGAAACTACAAATACATGGAAATTAAACAATGTGCTCCTAAACAATGAATGGATCAAAGAAGAAATTAAAAGGAAATTAAGGTAACCATGATTATCAGTGGGTGGTAGAGTTATTAGTGATTTTAATTTTCTTCATTATGCCTTCCTATATTTTCCAAATTAAGTTGGATTGGTTTTAAAATAAAGAAAAAATAATATTCTATTAAAGGTACTTCCTTCTTATTTTATTTTCCCTTCAAAGGGCACTGATTTAGGACCTTGAATTAGTACACACAATATTCTATTTCATGTCACCTTTGTCCAAGGATGTCTGTCATTCCTGCAAACAGAAGATCCAGTTTAAAGACAGCAGACCTGAGATTCATACTCAGTGTTATATCAACAGAGCATATATGAGGGTACTCCATAATATTCATGGAAAGATTCACATTATCATTTAATTCTATTTTTCCATGAACTCCTACAGTACTAAGCAGATTTTCCCAATATGCTATTATTACCTGTAGCAAAGGAAGAAACCTATTCCTGAGAATGTGGCTGTGGTATAATGATTCCTTTCTTAAGCTTGAGTGTTTAATTTTCAAGGCTAAAAACATTAATAAGACCTCTTTTGTCACCTGTATGCAAATGTAAGGTAAACTGAGAATGGATGGCCACCCAACAGAAAGAGCTGTGCACTAGGCAGAAGTCAGGCCACCAAGGCTCCAGTACTGATTAAGGTACTAAAATAACTTTGTGACCATGGCAAGTAGCAACTGTCAGTTTCCACATGTTTTAAAATTGGGGAATTAGACAATTTACTTGACTCTTCTGATAAGAAGACAAATGGCATCTGCAAACACATGAATATCAGAAAGTCACATATAGAACAGGGTGATACTTAGGTCAATGTAAATAGCTATGAAAATATTCTCCAAGGGCCCAGAATCTATCATCTACAAGCCCCTAGGCTGCCACTAGCTAGGTGTATGAGTCTCTGAAAATCATTTGATCTCCTTAAGACAAGGTAAAACAAGGCAGGTAGACTAGACAATCTCTAAGACCCTTCTGACACTAAATTCTATGATTTGAAATTCAAATAAAAGTCTGGAGAAGACAAAGGGAAACAAGATTTTTTTAAAAAATGATTAAAATAAACATAAAATTCTCTAACTTTTTTGTTTTTACACTGGGTTAGATTTTCTTTAGTTGTGTTATGTGGTAGAGGTATAAGTGAGGGAAACTACTGCATTCCAGCTGATACTAGTAGGCTAGCACTTATTTTTTAAAAAGTAATTATGATTAGGTTAAGAGACAGAAAATCAGTTATTCAAATGTAACTATTACTTTATATATAATAATTAGCTGCAGAAGGCAGGGATCATCTTGTACTGTGTGGCAACTAGAAAGCACTCAAATATTTACTATATGGCTTATGATTCTTGTTGTTCTATTTGAATAAGAATGGAGTAGGAGCAGGTAGTCTTCAATGGAGGATTCCAGTGTTTAAAAATCCTTTTCCTTTATGTTTCAA
>NW_007726514.1:401529-409612 GCF_000696425.1 Galeopterus variegatus
TAGCACTTATTTTTTAAAAAGTAATTATGATTAGGTTAAGAGACAGAAAATCAGTTATTCAAATGTAACTATTACTTTATATATAATAATTAGCTGGAGAAGGCAGGGATCATCTTGTACTGTGTGGCAACTAGAAAGCACTCAAATATTTACTATATGGCTTATGATTCTTGTTGTTCTATTTGAATAAGAATGGAGTAGGAGCAGGTAGTCTTCAATGGAGGATTCCAGTGTTTAAAAATCCTTTTCCTTTATGTTTCAAAAGACTCCATGTCTATGGACCCATTAAACACCCATTCCATATTTATGGTCTAGCATAGTGAGGAGTCAACTAGGACACACAGTATTTCAGTTACTTTTAAGGCTACCCAAATACTGTGACAAGACTGTATTGAGTAAGTGTCAAAAGGAACTCAAGGTACCTAACAACTCAAAAGAAACATTCCTTGCTCATATAAATTAGGAGCAATTATATTTTCCACCTACAGTCTGATCACCGAGTGATAACAATTTTCAAAGATATGGACAATATATAAGGATGTGGTCCCAAAGTCTTTCATCACATCTCTTTTTATCCTACACACAACTTAGGTTAATAATACTATCTAAATTTTTATTTTAATCGTAATTCAGGGCACTACTCCACTGTGATGGCTTTCCTCCCTGAACATGTGCTATGTGTATATCATAAGCAGGAGTTGAATAGCTTTGTCATTAACAAAAGGACCAGAATGAGCATTAGTTGTGCCAGTTGTCACAGAACTGGCAGTTCACTGACAACAGATCAATAACACACCTATGAAACCATCAGTCGAGGCTTGACAATATTGGTATTTTACCAGAGGCACTGAAATGAAATTGCCTCTGAAATGGCCAATATCAATGTCCTAATCATTATATACCTAAGCTAAGGGAGGAAATGCTTTTGCGGAATTTATTTAATTATACATATACTATTATCCTTCACTTTCTGTTTGTGATGCCAGATTACCATTGCAACTACACATTTAACATTACAAGTTTTTAAGACATTGTAAAGAATTTGAAATAAAGAAGACTGTACATGCATATAATTTTTTACTTTCAGCAAAATCAGACAACAAATGCAAAGTACCATAAAAATAAGGGGCTATTGTTACAACATTGATTTCCACAAACTTACTATGTTAAATAATAGCAAAAAGTTTTCATGAACATGCTAATCTGATGCAATTTAATAAGCATTTACAAAGTGGCTGGTGGATACAGGGTACAGAGGGACATTCAGAATATTTGTTAATCACCTCCCTGCCCTCAAGAAGCTTAGCTTACAAGGACATTTTAGTCTCCTTTATAAATAAAGCCCTAGAAGGTCAATGTTTCATTTTTTATAGAATTCTCACTCAGCAAGAGGTCTTGCTGGAAGTTAATAAACAATGTTTTTACTACAGGCCTGTGTTTGGAAAGATGACCATGGAATTGATCTTCTTTGAAAGAAAATAGCCAAGGCCTACTGGAAACTACTAAAGCACATGTTTCTATAACACTAATGTAGGGATGTTGCTTGCCCATCCCTACCCTGGTTCTGAACACTGGGTTCCACTAAGGTAAAAGAAAAAAGAAAATATAAGAAAGTGATAGAGGTAGAACTTGTTATACTACTACAGCCCTAGGTTAGGCAGGGTAAATTATAACAACTACCATTTATTGAGTGGAAACCAGGCCCCAGGCATGTCACAAACATTATCCTATCAACATTTCAAGGTGGGCATTTTTATTCTCATTTTACAAATGAAGAAACTGAGGATCAAAGGGCTTAGAAAATTTGCCTGAGTTTACATGGCCATGTTGTGGTAGAATCAGGATTCTAATTCAGGAATGCCTTACTCCAAACACCACGAACTTCCACTCATTGGCTGCCTCTACAGAGAGAGGAGGGATACCTATATGGACACCCACCATTTGACCAAAACACTTTGACTTTAGCTTTAACTTAATGTGTGCAATGCATTTCCAGCACCCTCTCCACTTTTACCTCCTCTGTAGCTGGACTCTTGTCTTTGACTTCTACTGCTTTTTTTTTTTTTGCCTTTCTTTCCTTCAATGGTGAAGCTTGAAAGAGTGTGTGATAATTACTTACTGTTGGCACAGTGTCAGAACAGGTCTCAAATTATTCTTTTCTACTTGTATAAACCTAAAATCCAATACCTTCATTGAATTCAAAGTAAGATTTCAAAAGCACAAAGACTAGTTCCCTAGCTGACTGTTACATTCAATTGTCTCGTCTGAAATAATATAAACTGACATACGGGAACCTCAAAACGTAAAATCTGGTCAGGAAGCTGGAAGTGGACTTCAACCAACATAATTTCTTATTCCAGTTTTGCATGGTGGTAGAATTAGTTTGGTAAGGACAGGATCCATTGATGCTCAGTAAAAGCCATATCAAGATGTCATAAAGAGAAGAGATTATTAAAAATGTAAGGACTAGGAGAAGACAAATATTTTGCTATCAGCCAAAAAGCAATGAAAATGTGATTCTAAGGGACCTAAGAATTCAACAAGCAAATTTATAAAAGTTATGTTACAATCTATAAAAAACTAAAAGCTAGTTTTATTGTTTATTCTGTGCTAAATGCAGCCATTTCTATAAAAACAGAAATGCCTGTTCTCATCTCCTTACTTTAAAGGCATTTGTCTTTAAGAAATGCTCACACTACAATGGCTTAGAAATATTATGTTGTTTAAGCCAAGGAGTGCCTCAGGTTGCCACCAGAAACTAGGAAAGAGGCATGAAACAAATTCTCCCTCAGTGCCTCCAGAAGGAACCAGCCCTGCTGACACACTGATTTTGGAATTCTAGCCTCCAGAACTGTGAGACAATAAATATAAATTCTGATGTTTTAAGCCAAAAAAAAAAAAAAAAGTTAGCAAGAATTTTATCTCTGAATGTGAAGCATGAGTTATGTTAAATTATGTTATTTTGATGTGCTAATACAAAGGAATCTCCCAACTCCAAAGTAAATACACAAGTCAATATGGTCCGTTATTCTGCATTTTAAGCATTATTTCTTGGTTAGCACAAATACATAATTCAAATGGCAGTCTTCAACACAGTAGCCACTAGGTACATATAGCTACTTTAATTAAAATTAAACAAAATTACAAATTCATTTTCTCAAACCCACTGGTTACATTTCAGTTGCTCACCAGCCACATGTAGCTAGTGGCTACTGTACTGAACAGGACATTTCCATCAATGCAGAAAGATCCACTAGAAAGTGCTGTCTTAGAAAGATGAGAGAGAGAACCACTGCTTCTATTTAAAGACTCCAGGATTCTCATCCAACACTGACTTCATAGCACTCATGTAATGACAGCTATACTTCACAGTCTCATAAATATCACTTTCTTGGATATACAACCTAAAGAAACTGAACAACTGGCACTTTACTTATACACAGTAACAGGTCAGCATCTAGTTTGGAGACGCTATTGTCCTGAACTTCCTGTTGGCAAGAGTTATCTTGTACAGTTCCATTTGTCTGGATTAGAACACAGTTGGGGTGAGAAAATGGAAAACATGATGCTCCCCCTTCAGCAATGACCCTAATTTACCCAGTGTTCCTTTTGAGATTTTTCTAAGTGACTATGAAGCACATTTCACATCAGCAGTAATCCTGCACTTAGCAAACAACCATAAGCCCTCAAGATAATAAAGGGACTGATCCTGGATAGAGAAAAACTGAATTGCCCCAGGTCCCATATTCTCTCACTGAGATAGAAACACTGCATAAATAAATTTTAAATAGCAGTGATCTAAACAGTCCACCCAGAGAGCATACAATCAATATTCCATAGGTTGCCTAGAGCCCTCAAAATAGGTTTAGAGTCTTTTTAAATTACATTATAGGGTTTCAAAGTTCTCATAATCTGTTCCTTAATTATATTTACTCTATTTAAGTAATATTTATTTATATTTATCCTATTCAACTTAATTATTCTATTCTATTTATTTCTTGTCTGAATTAAAGTATCTAAATCCACTTGAGAATTATTTTAATAACTTTTCTCAAGATTAATGCCTTTGGCATTATCTAAAAATTTTCAAAAGAGTTTTTTTAAAACAAGAACTCAGTATCCACAGTATCTTATAACAAAGAATAAAAATAAAGCTGAGTCCCACTTTTAAGGCAGCCTAGATTCATTTTGTGCCAGATTGTCCCCAATAAGAGGAAGCAATGGCCAGTATGAGCCCAGAAAGATATCATAACATACATCCTTGAAGACAGCTGCAGGACATGTTTGTTCTGTGGTAACATGTAAACTAGATCTATCCCCTGATTGTTTTTAATTCCCCCGCTTATAATAAGCATATGCAACATATTATGATGCTTAAAGCATAAATATAAATAAATAAATGTATTACTACAGCTACAAATATGATAGGAACTCTGACCTAAGCAAAAATAAAAGAAATTATTTTTTTTAAATTCACAGCAGCCTGTATGTACTGCATGGCTTTTTGAGAAACACGGGCCTTCAGAGGAACTTACAGCCAAAGAAGATTTGGTGGTTTCTCATTAAGCCCCTGGCACTGAGTATTTCAGAAAATTAAGTAGTTTATGGAGCACATACTCTTGAGACATTCCCTTGCTTGATTAGATGAAGCAACAATACAATGTGGATGTGAATTCTAAACAGATGGGGAAAATAACCATAGAAAAGGAGCTGCTGGCTTTGGCCAAATTGTATGACTTCTAATGAGCAAGCAAAATATACCTCATTGAAAAAAGAAGTTAGAGGGGATCTGGCAACTAAAAACAGAAAGCCAAAGTTAAATGCCCCTGCACTGGGGAGGAGGTAATGATTGCAGGGAGGAACAAAGGGGGCTTCTTGGTGGCTGGTGATATTCTATTTCTTGACTGGGGTGATGGCTACACAAGTTTGTACACTTTGAATAGTTTAGCAAGCTCCACATTTACAATTTGTGCACTTTTATGTATGTTACACTTAAATTTTTTAAAAATGTAAAGAAGTTAAATGCCTCTTCTCCTCAACAGAGAGTCACAGAGACTAACCTCAGAATCTTTGTGGCTTTCTATAAAAGAAGCAACAAAAAGGAATTTGTTTAATGTAACACTAAGGCATGTCATTGAGTCAGACACATGTTGTTGTGATGACATGTCATCTTATGAGGTTGCTTTGTGAACACGCTGGTGTGGCATTAGTCCAAGCTCCTTGCTGCATACTAAACAAGATGTTTTTCGTTTGACTGTTGGGTACTAACCAATGCAGTTGTCAGGCAGCAGCCATATGTAGAGGACCTTATAGACAAATAGCACTGTCTGCAGTGGCCATTGAGGCAAGGGAATTATTACGCCCACATTAAGATAAAAATGACTTATTTTTTTTCCCATAAGTAACATATTAGCAAGTATAAAATAATACAATTTATACTAAGATTATAAATGCTAAAGGAAGAATGACTAACCATCTAGATTACTTTAAAGAAGGTCTCCAAGAATTGGTAGCTAGTTTAAAGCAATGGTCTTAACCTTGGCTGCTCAGTGGAATCACCTGGGGAGTTTTTAAAAGAACTGATACTTGAGTCCTAGCCCCAGAGATTCTGATTTAATTAGTCTGAGACATGACCTGGTCATTGGGATTTTTTTTTTTTTTAGCTCTCCAGATGATTCCAATATGCAGCCAAGATAAGAATTGCCTGGGACTTAGACCAAAAGCCTATGACAAAGCTATTTCAGGTGAGAATGAGGTCGAGAAGAAAAATATAAGATTGAGTAGAAAGGTTAGGAAGAGTTAGCGTTCTTGACCAGAGGTCAAAGGTCATATGGAGAGGTCAGGTTAGATCACCATTTCCCAAAGTCTCAAGAAGTTTCCACCCAGGGTAACAAAAAATAAGAGCTCATTTTTATTTTTTTATTTTTTTTTTGGAATCTCCATTTAGGCTTAGGAAAGCAAGTATCATTTATCCTGATGGCAGCTGTTTCTATGATTAACTCACTTCTGTGATGGGTTAGGGGGGAGTCACAATTTCTTTATCTTAGAATACTCTCTTCCCTACCCTGAATAATGGAGATAATAAGGCTATTATGTTGCTATTAAAGTACTTTGAAACATGCTAAAGGTACTTATGACAATACTAAACCACCAATGTATTTAGTTTCAACACATAAAAATAATTGAGTGCTTACGACAGGGGAGACGCACTATCCATATTATATCATGTAACCATCACAGAAACCCTATGAGATTGGTACTTTTATTAATCCTAAAATGCAAGAAAGTGAACCTTGATGACCATGGCATCTTGGTCTGTTTTGCATTGCTATAACAGAATACCACAGACTGGATAATTTATAAAGAAAAGAGATTTCTTTCTCATGGTTCTGGAGGCTAGGAAATCCAATATCAAGGAGCCAGTGTATGGTGAGGGCTTTCTTGCTGCATCATCCATCCCATGGTGAAAGGTGGAAGGGCAAGAGAGCCTAGGTGCAAGAGAGCAAGAAAAAAAGGTAGCCACACATATCCTTTTATCAGGAACCCACTGCTCTCAGTAACTAGCCCACTCCCATGATAACAGCATTAATCCATTCATGAGGACAGAGCCCTCATGACCTAATCACCTCTTAAAGGTCCCACCTCTCAACACTGTTGCACTGGGGATTAAGTTTCCAACACATGAATGTGTCAACTTTGGGGGACACATTTAAACCACAGCACATGCTGATGTAGCACTTAAGATCACCCATTAATAAGCAGAGAGCTGGGATTCAAAGCCAGGCAGCCTGGTTCTGTCTTACCCACTATTCCCACAGGAAAGATGGGAGAGGACAATATTGGGAGAAGGTACAAAGTTAAGGGCAGAATCCTTAAAGACAAGGCCAAGGAATTTTCACTTGCTGGTGATAGATGTATACGGGGTGAAATGTAAAAGAAAGATTTTTCAGGCAGCTGTTTCTGGATGGATTGGAAGAGCATTGGACACAATGACTCCCTTGCCCTTTAACTTTAGCTTCCAGGACACTCTTCTCTGCTGAGCCTCTTTCCACCTCTCTGATGATTCATTTTTCAGATTCCTTCATTGTCTTCTTGCCCTCCTCCTCTTCCTCCACTTACCCTGGTATTTTTCAGCGTTCTGGATGTGTTCTTCTTCTGCCCTTCTGGCTTCTCTAATAGAGATGATTCTTGCGAAGCTGTGGAGGGTGTGGAGGCAGGAATGTTTAAATATCCCAGATACGGTAGTAATTTTTACATCCCCCCACGTGATATCAATACATACATCCTGCCCCACCACACACACACACACACACACACATTTGCATGCATTATATGGGAATCACTGCCTGATAAATATGCTGATGACTCTCAAACCTTCATGGACAGCCCATCTATTTTCTAACCACCTACTGAATAATTCAAACCTCAGATACATGAAACATGTCCCCAGTCCCCCTTCTGATATTCCCTTCATGCTTAATGGTATCAGATATCAGCTTCACCTAGTCTCTAACTGTGAGGTTCCTTTCAATCACCTTCCCAAATCCAATCCATCACCAAATACAAGTGCTTCTTCTTCAAATCCAGCCCTCCTCCTCTTTCCAACTGCCACTGCCCTAACCTAGAGTTTTCATCCACCCTCCTCTAAATAACTGCAAAGACCTTCCAAGTAGTCCCATTAGACCAATTCAGCCTCTGCATCACCACCAATTTATTCCCTAAGTAGAATCTAAACATGTCTCCCTTTGTAAGCAAGCACCTTTCACAGCCCCCTGTTGCCTACAGGATAAATGCAAAAACCTCATGTAGCATATAAGAACCACCAACACCTTCCCCAACCCACCTCTATAACTTTATCTCTCACCATCTTACGCCCTTCCCTTCCTCCAGACCCTGGATTTCCATCACACTAAATGTTTCATCCTTCTGTATGCTGACAATAAGCTTTTGTGCTTCCATGCCACTACAAGTACTACTTCCTCTACCTACTATGTCCTTGTGCACTCAGAAAACTCCTACTCGGGGCCGGCCCGGTGGCGCACTGCGCTAGTGTGCCGCTTGGGAAGCGTGGCAGCGCTCCCGC
>NW_007726514.1:410539-451199 GCF_000696425.1 Galeopterus variegatus
GGGCCGGCCGGGGGGCGCCCTGCGCTGGTGCGCGACTTGGGAAGTGCGGCGGCTCTCCCGCCGAGGGTTCGGATCCCACATACAGACTGGTTCCCGCTCACTGGCTGAGCGAGGCGCGGGGGCAACGCCGAGGGTTGCGATCCCGTTGCCGGTCCCGGTCCGGTACGGGGGCAACACTGAGGGTTGCGATCCGTTGCCGGACACGGAAAAAGACAAAAAAAAGAAAACTCCTACTCACCCTCAATACCCAACACAATTATTTACTTCCTCAGTAAAACTGTTCCTGACCCTCTCTTCTGGGTCTCACAGTACTGGTGGGCTCCTCTAGGCCCTTAATCTATGATGTCTTCTCATGCCCAAGCTCAGTACCTGGCAACTGGAAGATACTCTATACACTCAATGTTTGTTAAACAAAGGACTGAGAAATGTGATTTAGAAAACTAAATAGCTATCGAGGTCATCTCGTCAAAAAGCTGAAGATATAACAACCACAATTTTTTTGTTTTTGAAGTTCTTACAACAAGCAAATGGAGGGGACACACTTGGGTGGGAGGGGGGAGAGGGAGGAGGGAGGGAGGTTTCGGTGATGGGACATAATAATCAACTACATTGTATATTGACAAAATAAAAATAAAAATAAAAAAAGCTATAAGAAACAAAATAATGGAGAGAAAGACGTAGGCTAGTGACATTAGGGACAGTTTTGATGAGGGGCTAACAAAACAATAAGGATCAGAATAACCAATGTTTTTATGCTAGGGAGATTTGAGGGTTGATGGTTCATGGACTGTACAAGAAAGATTAGTAAAATTTATTCCCTATGATGGGTCTTTTTATACCTAACTTAAGTCTATGTGCTAAAAGTTTATATATAGAAAATTCAAATAATTCTAGAATTAAGAGAGACCTCCTATAAAATAATTGTACTGAGGTCCTCAATTTCAGAGCTCTAACTAGAAACCAAGTGTTCTGACATTCAGAACTTCTCTCACTGTAGTATACTGACTCAGATTAGATTTCATGTTCTCGACTTGAAAACTGAATATTACAGAAAAAAAGTCTTAAGAAAGGTGAATTTCCTTGAAAAGGGAGTTTCATAATTAAGCTTAATATTCTATATCTTTTCTACAATTCCTGCTCTTTTATCCCTCAGCAAATTTACTCAATATCATTTTTATTGGATCACCTCCATCCCACTTGCAAGTCTTCCCTAAGTTTGAATCCTATGGCATCCTCATCATTGATACAGCAAATATATTTAACTCCTTCCCTACACAAAATTTAATAATTTCATTGAATGGAAAAAATAGTAGAGTTTTATGATTGTGTAGTAGAGTTTTATGACTCTGTGTGAGGGATCTGAAGCCAAATTACCTGGGTTTGAATCCAATGCTGCCACTGACAACATGAGCAAGAGTTATTTAACTTCCTCAGTTTCCTTATTTTTAAAATGAAATTGTGGACAATACCACAAAACCTGGTTCTGCTCTAATCTTAGAATGGACCTGGCACATAGTAAGTGCTCAATAAATGTTAGGTATTATGATAATAATTATTATTATCATATGTATAGTGATAGTTCAGTGACTAGTCCATCTTAATATCTGTACTAATGTTATCTGTCTTAGCTTATAAATTCCTTGGTTGTTCATGAGGGTGGAAGAATGTATATTTAATCAAAGGTTTTAAATGATACCTAACACAGAACTAAATTCTATTATAACTAACTTAGAAACACACCTTCAATAACCTAAGGAGACACTCCAATCTCCTGACAATACTCCAGCAGTCAGTCATCTTACTCACATGCTATGTTCTCCACTGTCTTTAAAATGGCCTGTTCTCGGGCCAGCCCGGTGGCGCACTGTGATAGTGCGCCGCTTGGGAAGCGCAGTGGCGCTCCCGCCGAGGGTTCGGATCCCACATACAGACCGGTCGCTCACTGGCTGAGCGAGGTGCAGGGGCAATGCCAAGGGTTGCGATCCCGTTGCCGGTCCCGGTCCGGTACGGGCGTGACACTGAGGGTTGCGATCTGTTGCCGGCCACGAAAAAAGACAAAAAGGAAAAAAAAAAAAAAGGCCTGTTCTCAATTATTAATTGTAATTGTCTTATCAAATTATGACTTCATCTCACCTTGAAATCTCATCAAAAATGAACAAACAGTGGAAAAGCATTACTTTGAATAGTCTTTCATGCTTAAGTATGATTATGCATAGAGGGAAAAACAGAAAGTGAATATTTATTTACCTAGAATTCAGCTGTATGAATCCAGGAAATGACTTTTTTCTCTCCTGCTATTAACTAAAGATGCGGATGTTCCTAAGAACCATAGCTACTGTTATAATTAAGTTCCTGTAAAAATATTTCAACAATCCATAAATTATATTCCTAGGTATTGACCCAAATGAGTTGAAAACTTAAGTCCACACAAAAACCTGCACACAAATGTTTTATTCATAACTACCAAAATTTGGAAGCAACCAAGATGTTCTTCAATAGGTGAATGTAAAAATAAATTGTGGTATATGCCATTCAATGGAATATTATTCAGTGATAAAAAGAAATGAGCAATTGAGACATAGAAAGACATAGAAATCTTAAATGAATATAGCCTAGTAAAAGAAGCCAGTCTGAAAAGGCCACATACTGTATGATTCCAACTATATGACATTCCAGAAAAGGAAAAACTATACAGACAGCAAAAAGGTCAGGGGTTGCAGGGCAGGAGAAGGAGGGAGAGAGGAATAGGTGGAATATAAGAGATTTTTAGGGCAGTGAAATTATTTTGTATATCTGTAATAGTGGATACATGTCATTATGGATATGGCAAAATCAGTATGGCACTGATTTTTAAATACTGGTATTAAAATGTTATGTTTATGTTTAAGTATTATTATTTATTCATTTGTGTCAATCACATTTTTTTTCAAAATTTAATTTTGCTCAATGTGCAAAAAAAACCAAACAATTTTAGTTCCTTGTTAGAAGCATAGACAGACATCAGCCAATTTTCTTCAAGCATTTTTCATTATTTATAAGACATATGTAAATATATTAGGATGAAATATAAAATAAATAAGAAAATCTCCTTTAGTAGCTTTCAAATGCATTATCGTTTGTGCTGACTGACTGATTATAGGATCATGAGTAAAGACAAAAAGAAAGTGGTTGATGAGGTATAAGCCATCACTACTCTGTCGTCTGCCTAATCTAGAAAGTGGTAATTACCTCTACTATTCTCAAAAGTAAAAGATATGTCGTTAAAAGAGCCTTAAGGCATCAACTCTTCCTTAAAGTTTATAGTCTACTACATTTAATATGTCTATATGTCAATGAACAAGTTTTACAGGCATTCCTTAACTACTGGCACCTATAAAATATGTAGAAAAAATGCTACAGGTGGATCATCTATTAAGACAATCATCGATATCAACAAAATGGAGCATTGTATTTTAAAGTGCTTTTACTTATGTTGCCTGTACTCCTAGATTCTTTTTGCCTTCATTTAGCCCCAAAACTTGTTTTCTAAAATATTTTGCACACATTCCACTTGCTTCTCTCTTAAGTGATTATCATATCAACCACTTAGGATACTGGATGGTGACAAGAGAACTAGATGTAGTATCCCATCCCCCAAAAGGCGTTTTATTCCCCAGGTGATTTTTCTAAAAGCTACTAAAGAAACATGATCCTACTTCCAGAAAACTGAGACAAGGAGAGAAACAATAAAAGATATAAAGAAAAAGAAAAACAAACAATAGTTATAGAAGTTTTAACTCATGAACTACCTTAATTAAGTTATATACTTCAGCATTCAGAAGAGTCATATTTAAAATTCATGAGGCTTAAGTCATTTGTTTTTACATAAACTAATTTCCAGAATAAATAATTCTTAATAACTTTAAAATTTGAGAAAAAATGTGAAGATTTTCATTGTAGACTGTGTTTTTTTCAAATCAAAATGTCCATGGCAATGTGATTTTTCAGTATACAGCATTCTAGCTGCTGATAAAAATGACAGTACACTAATACTTATATAGCTCTGCCTTAAACACATTTGTTCACGCAATTAATTTATTGTCTTTGGACAATATCTCATATTCTATTTCAGTCTACTCAATTGCCTACACATTTCTAATAGTTCCATCTGCTAATTTCTTTTCATTAAAATGTTGAATATTATTTATGATCTCTTTAAAATTCTTCCATATATACTAACTACATGTTATAGTTACATTGCTTTCATAAGGAAAATTTAGTTTTAAAAAAGAAAAAGCTATTTTAAATGTTTATATTATATCCTACAAAACAGTCTTCAACTGTTTGGTAAACTGTGTTGCAGTCTTTTACCAATGTTCTTTGGTTCAGTATAAATGATATGGTAAATTTGCATTCAAATTCATGGAACTTTTCAAATCTGTTTCCCATTTAGCTGGCCAGCCAAAAACAATATTTTCATTTGTAAACAGCTGTTTCATAATCAGTTCTTTCGTACTATGTGGAATTCCACAAAAGATAGAAAATTTTATTTAAAATACAGGAATTGCATTAATCCACTGCAAATCATTGATTAGTTTTTGTATACTATCACACAGTTTAACTTGTAAGGAAAGATTTTAAGGAAAATTTAATCTTGTGTCCAAATATAACATTACTTTAAACATGAGGTCATCTAAACATCTGTCTCCAATATATCACTGGGGATTTAAATCAAAAGTCTGCTAAACATGTACAATCATTTTGAAAATAAATAACAGGACAAATTTTGTCTTGATTATGATTATCATGCATTTTAAAAGGAAACGTTTATTCTAATAGGAAAAGTCTGAACTAATTTAAACTTTATTGACATTAAGTCAAAATAGTTTCATACAAGAATAAGAGATATATTTCATTTATTTGCTGCTTAGCAATACTTATATTTTAACTTTTCAACATTATACTCTAAAATTTTACTCACAAAAAAAGCATTGATTCCCTCATATATTTTTAATTGTAAAATATTCAGGGAAAAATTTCAAGACATAAATTTTTCCACTCAGTAACCGAAAAACTAATAATGATATTCTTTGTGAACTTTCCTTCCTGTGGGGCAACTATGAATCTTCACCAAGAACTAAAATAGTTCTACCTATTTAATTGCCTTATGCTTTAAAATAAACAGAATATAATTAATTAGAAAAGACAGTTAAGGCAATAAGTTCTCTCCAAGACTTTAGATCAGCAAAAAGTGGATGTATTTTAAAAAAAGATTAATTAAACTCTACACCTCAATATAGAATTTAATTTGTGCCTAGTAAGTACTTAAATTTGGCTGCAATACTACTTCAGAAACCAGCTAACTAATTGAGATGAATTAGCATTAAAAATAAATCAAAATCATTGAAGCAGTTTCTGACCAAAAATGACCATTTGCTGATAAATAGATGGAGGAAAAAAAGTTAAAGCATCACTGAAAAATACATTCCCAGAAAAACACCATAGCTTTCCCTAATGCTGCAGAAATCACGAGAATGCAGCTGCAAGAGATATTAGTGTCCAGGTTTGTATTGCGTCTAGTTGGCTGTCACAAAATATAACTGTAGAAGGTGGTAGTTATGGTTTTCTGAAACACCTCAACGCTTTTCTTCTTCCTGCTCATATCATGGAGTACTGGCTTTTGCTACGGCAATTTCAGATCATATATTCTGCCTTGGTAGATTCAGCCTAAGAAATTTAAAATGCATTCATAGCACTGCATGTGTAACTCCTTAAAGGCAAAACTGTGTCTTACTCATCTTGGGTGTCCATTGCCTAGAACTGCATCTGACACATATCTGCAGCTTGATAATGCTTGGTAAATGCATGAATGAATTTAATGAAAGGAAAATCTGATTAAAAGCCAAGAATTTTCACCCTGGTTCTATTGAACTACCTACTAATAAACTACTTTAATTTTCCACTTATAAAAAGAGGCTTATTCTTAACCAGCACCCTCATTGAGGTATTGGGAGGATTAAATGAGAGCATACATATAAAAGTAACTGTAAAAAGCAGTAGTGAACAAGTGTAAACATTATGATGATTATCAACAATATAACTGGGTTAAAATAACTGTATATGCAGAGAAACAGATACTGGACATTAAAATATTTTTTAAAAACATTGTTTTGAAGAAGCTTAAAATTGAAATATCATACCGAAATAATGTGATATGTTGAAATATAGAGAAATTCTCTTTTGAAAATACAATTAAAAAACTGGGGGAAGTCTGACTGGTTAGTTCAGTTGGTTAGAGCGTGGTTCTGACAATACCAAGATCCAGCGTTTTTTAAAAAAACAGAATTGGGGGGTTAAGAAATCCCTTTGGAAAACTTAAGTCTGATGGTTATAATTTTTTTTAACCTTATAAAATCTTAGGTACTTAATAATTAATGTCTTTTGGATTACCAGGAAGAAATTCAAGATTTCTTATATAAATAATACAATTGAGTTTTTCCTGGATTTTAGTCTTCCCAATCTAAAAGGTTTAATACTATAATAGCTAGCTAAAGATGTTGATTCAGCATAAGCAATGTAAAAGAATGTTTTCTTATATTGCCAGTGTTTTTCCCCAAAATTTAAACAAACACAGATATGATCTAAGTGGAAGGTATTGAATTTAACTGGTCTTTGTGTTAAAATAGCCAGAATTGTCTTTATGATTATTTCTTTCAACTAATTCAGTTTTTTAAAAACTACTAAAATATAAAAATAATTTTGCTTTAATATAGTTTCCATTTGTGTAACCTTATCTCACATATGAAAATTTGGGTTCCAACTTATTCTATAATTTTTCATTTTTTTCCTAGTAGATTTATTCTACTGTGATGTTGGTAGTGAATTGCCCCTAGAAAAAAAGTCACTTAATTTGGCTTTTCCCTATTCAGTTACTCAAAAAACCTAAAAAAAAATATATATATATATGCAAGGTACTGTGTGTCACTTTTTACATTTTTCTACATCATATTGACTTTTTTTATTTTTCAAAATACCCACTTTAGTAAATTTTTCATGAATTTTTGTCTGAGTATTTTGGTATGATATAGGCCCCACCCTCAACGACAGTATTTCTCAAACTTGGCTGCGCACAGGAATCAGCTACAACAATTTAAAAGAGGCCGAATCCTGGGTTCAACCTCCAGAGATTCTGACTTGGTCAGTCTTGGGTGTGGCCTTGGCATCAGGATCTTTTAAAGTTACTCATGTGATTCCAAAGTGTATCAAAGCTGAGAACCACTGTTCTGGGAGTTCACAATCTTGGAGGGAGGCTAATAACAACAGCAACAAACCACTCTGTGAAGTGCTTACTTCTGCCAAGCAGCAGGCTAAGCACTCTATGTGCATTATCTCATTTAACTCATAACAACCTTATGGGGAAAGATTCTGTTATAATTCCTATTTTATCAATAAGGACATGAGGATTAGAAAGACTAAGAAACTATAGTTGGTTAGATCACAGTGTTATAACACCAAGGTCAAGGGTTCAGATCCCCATATCGGCCAGCTGCCAAAGAAAAAAGAAACTTGTCCAACGTCCTTGAGACAGAACTCAAACAGCTCTGTCCAACTCCAGAGTGGTAACCCTAACTCATCATCACTGACTGTCAGCAAGGTAGAATCTTGCCATAAACCAGATTTTTTAAAGGGGCACGTTATAATGCTTGTGAGAAGAAGTGACAGAAGGAATATAAAACCCACTAAAACTAGCCAGATATTGGAAATGTCCATTTTTCTCTCTAACCTGATTATTAGGATGAATTGTAAATTTTCTCAGAATGGTAGCATCTGAAGCAAAGAACACTCCCAGGCAGTGTTCCCTGTCTAGCTGCATACCTCTAGTTGTCATGGACACAGGAAGGAACAATGAAATCATTATTTGACTATTATTTTTTTAGTTGCTAGTCAGCATATGATCCTGTCTATAAACTACATCTCTACATTCTCTCTGGATCAGGGGAGCTGTCCCTCCTGGTAGTGACAGAGTAACCACAAACAAAACAGTTCTTCTCAAGGGAAAGCCATCTTTATCTGTCAGTATTAGTCAGTTGAGAAACAGAGCTGCAAGCAGCTGAAAAAACAGTTTGACTGTTTTAAGTTTACAGGTGGCCTTACAATGGAAAGTTTTACACACTGAAATTCCTTTTCAAGTTAAAAAAGTTTGGACAAAAAGGGACAAAATTTGGCAGTATTTTCATGCAATGCTTCTAACCAGCTTAGGAAAGGGAAAGAAAAATGTCAAATTTTAGCAAAGCTTGGTGAACCAAGCACCCGCCTTCTGGCAAACAGGCTCAGCTGTTACCACCCTTTCTATGCTGCACATTAAAATGTGGTTAAAATCAGAACAGCCACATGTACCTGATATCACAGGGCCTGGCATATAAAAAACACTCAAGAAATGTTTTCTGGATGAATTCATTGGGGATAACTAATTTTAAAAATACTTTTGAAAAACAGGTTGTAGACACAGTAACAAAATAATAATGTCAACATGTAAATAATAGGACAGCTGCTTAAAGCTCAGGTAAAAAGTATTTGAATGTGTCTATTTGCTTGTGTGTGTGTGTGTGTGTGTGTGTGTGTGTGTGTGTGTGTGTGTGTGTGAGAGAGAGAGAGAGAGAGAGAGAGAAAGAATATGTGTGTGTTGTTTGTTTAGGAGGAACCAGGACAAAAGGGGGAGATGGCATTTGACTGGTAATTCCATAATTATTAGCAGAATGGATCAGACCTTGAGGGTCCCATGAGAGATACCTATTGTGCTTTCTCCAACATTTGGGGCAATGAAGCAGACAGGGCCAGTTTATTTTGTAGGTGTCTCAAAATATCTTTTTCCTGATTTTCTTACCACAGCTTAAACTTTGACTGGGAAAAAGGCACAGTTTAAAGCCTATCAAAAGGGATTAAACTGGTGGAAAAATTTAACATGTTATCCCCATGGAACGAAGTACAACTGATTAAATTTATCAATTTAGCTAATGTTTTCCTAGAATAAAATCAGCGTTTTAGAAACTTAGGTTAGGCAGCTATTGACAAGAGTCAGAAAAGCACAGAGTACCCAAGTGGAAAGCCAGAGAAGGGCCCTGACTGAGAGCACTGAACGTTGGGGTTCAAGTATTGGAAAAAAATACAGAAATGAATGAGTAAAGGAGAGCCAACTAATTACAAGCTCAAGTAATAATGTTGCCTTCAAATCCTGGGAAAAGGACTGATAGACCTAGTTAATCTACAAATCAGTAGTTGTCAATCAGGTGGTCTCTTTATCACTAGGGTGGGATATGGAAATAATTTACATTAAAGACAAGGTCTTTATTAGTTATTTTGACTAATAATGATTGATAAAATTTGCTCCAAATAATAGTATGCAGTTTAACACCTTGAAAGTTATTATGAATTATAAATATCATAGAATACTTACAAACATATAAATTCCCTTCTTTAAAAAAAAAATAGGTCTTAGTGGAGGGGAGTGACCCAAATTATTTGTTAGGGTAACTATTAGGATATGAATTAAGAACTACTCCTGTAGACCCACTATGGAATACTGGGAAGGAAGTCTCCAGAAGCAACCTAATAACTCCATTTTGGGAATAACACCAAGGTCAAGGGTTCAGATCACCGTACCGGCCAGCTGCCAAAAAAAAAAAAAAAAAAAAAAGTCCACGTCATCTGGTAAAAGATGATTATGTTAATGATATCCAGGTTTGAGAACGCAACAAAATTCTACTGCCCCAAATCAGTATAGTTAAGCAAAATGAGATTAAGTTTCTAGAAGGTAAACAGAAAAATAAAGTTTACATTTTAAATTATAGAACAGAATTATAGTTAGTATATATGTATATATTCATATAATGTGTCGTTCATCTGTGAATATTTAAAGAAATGTTTGGTGGGCCAGCCCGGTGGCGCACTCGGTAGAGTGTGGCGCTTGGGAGCGCGGCCGCGCTCCCACCGAGGGTTCGGATCCCATATAGAGACTGGTCCGCTCACTGGTTGAGCGCGGTACGGGCGTGACACCGAGGGTTGCAATCCCATTACCAGTCACGAAAAAAGACAAAAAGGAAAAAAAATAAATAAATAAAAAATAAAGAAATGTTTGGAAGAATACTTGTACATTTTCCCTCCCCATTAATAAATAACACTTAGAGTGCTCACTAAGTGCTAGGCACAATTCTAAACACTTTACATGTATCAACCTATTAGATCCTTCCAACAATCAGATGAAGTAGATTGTACTGTATTTTATGGATGAAGCACAGAGATGTTAAGCTGCCTGCCCAAGATAACACAGCTAGTGAGTATCAGAGTTGGAACCTGATGCCAGGAAGAAATGTATCAGAATCACCACAGGATACCACCTCCCTGTCTTACCTCTAGTCTTTGTAAAATAAAGTTCACTATTAAAACATGGATGCCTCTTGATGGCATACCTTATTTTCTTCTTCCTTGTTACCTCAGTTGTACTTATTTTCTTGCTTAGCTCCCACAGTGTGATCAAAAGTTTGTCAAATATGTGACTATTTTAGGAAAACTGTAATTCCAAAACAAAGATCAGAGAATAAAGAGAGATCAATGTTTTCATATATATGTACGTTACACTTACACACACACACACACACACACACACACACACGAGCTAAATAACTCTTTGGGACACTACGATAGGAATTCAACAGACCAGAAAAGAAAATTAAGATAATGCTGCTATGACACCACTGAATAAGTCCCCTATCATATGCCTGCCACACATGTGGGACTGACTTGGGGATCCCCAAGGGAGTGTGGGACATGTAGAAAAATTGACTGGAAAAAAGTACAACACAATGGCCTTTGACCTTCAGAAAATAAACCAACCTCCAAACAGTAAGCAACTCAACAGTCAGATACTCTATATTCCTGGAAAGCCAGGTATTGTGAAGAAACCAGTCTATATTCGTGCACAGTCAAGATCAAAGAAGACAAATACCTAGGTTTGCAGAATTAGTGGGACTTATAGTAAGTGGAATTAAAGTCCTCCCAAGATTGACTCCGACTTAGAATAATCAGGGCAGGAAAACTAGGGCCCCTTTGGGTTTCCTTTTTTTTCCTTTGCAGCTACTAGGGATAAAATGGAACAGTGCCCCTTGGACAGTACATAGTTCCTGGAGTAATGTCTGATTTGGTGGCAGGTGAACAGCAATGATTCTCCTCACCACCAATGACTCTGGGCATGGTAGGAACTATACCAGCTCCTTCAAATCGTTTAGGAAGCAATATGTTCTCTATTATCTTGATAAAAGGTTTAGAATTTTTAATTAATACTAAAAATTGAGAACCAAAATAAATTTGACATTTATTCATTCAGCTATTCATTCGACATTATTATCTGTCCTGTGCCAGGTTCTGTTTTAGGCACTGGAGGTACAGAAGTGTACCAAACAGACCAAGATTCTTGCCCTCAGGGAGCTTATAGTCTACCAATGGAGAAAAAAAGAACGTGTTTTATCATATGTCATTATTTTACATTATTTAAACAATAGGTATATGCATTCTTACACTCAAATAAGCATGTCCTATTACAAAATAAAATACAAGAACTATAATATTTTATTTTAATTTAATATGTGGCTATTTTCTCACATATGTAATGTTAATAAGATATATGAAAAGTGTAACATCTCTCATGTTTATTCAAATGCAAGAACACATAGATTCATATAAACCGCACAAATTGCAACAAAAAAAATACAGGCATTTTTTAATTTAAAAATAGTTAATTTGCTAACAACCTGTACATACTAATGATCACTGATCACTGTGGCCCCCATTTTCTCTAACCTTGATGTCTCTTTATTTCCAGCTCTTTGATCTGTACTTCCTCTTTGTTCCTTCCTTGCTATCTGACTGTTCACCATCCATCTATCCTTCCAACCATTTTTTGTCATCTCAAAAATATGTACAAGGGTGCATTGGAGTGAGAATCTCTAAAACCCATTTACCCTTATCCCTTAGGACCAGGGCCTCTTAGAGGTTGAAAGAGACCCAAGACTCTTTATTTATTTTTTTTTAAACTTCTCCATATATTAAAAAGTAAAGAAATGCCAACTAATAGGGTTATTAAAATACAGTTTATTTTAAATACCTACATTTCACATAGTAATGCCTTTAACATATACAGTTGTAATGACAAAGGCAAGGACTCTACATCTAACCACATTTGAGAGAAGTATCGAAAGTTTAAATTTATGAAACCTCTGTGAATGTCCGGCCTCATTCTGATGGCCCTCCTGGTTCTGCCTGCAACTTTCCCTTTTGGCTGCTGGCACTTTCCTATCTTATTGCCAAGGAGAAACCACCAGGCTGTCTCCACATATGAGCATCTCTATCCCATGCCCCACCACTTACAGCTCTTAAAACCTCCAGGGAAGCTAGCCTCAGAAGGGCAAAGGACCCTGTCCTTAGGAATCCAAAATGCCCCAGGGTTTAGGGCTCGTATTAGTGGCATTTCACACTTCCAACAATTTTTTTTTTAAAAAGAAAGAAAAGGAAGAAGAAAATTTTTATGGTTTGCCCATGAATTACATAACATTGGTCTAGGGGGAAATTCATCCTGATTTCAAACAACTCACCCAAAACTACAGATCTTGGAAACACAACCTCCATATTTAGGACATTACATAAAACTACACTTTTTCTCAAACTTGGCAACTGTATTTCTTATTTTTTTTCTTATATATTTTTCTCATACGTTTTTCCGACAAATGGTAACTGCACCTCTTTTTTTAAAATTCAACTTGCCCACAAAAGTGGTTTTACAAAACTGTGTCATCCACTTCTAACTTATATAAATAATAGAAAGTAAAATACTTCATTTTTCAAGTTTACAATATAAAATATTTCTGTGTACAGATGCACAAAAGCAGCAACTGTAAATTTTTTATATTGACTATATATAAATAATAGAAAGTAAAATACTTCATTTTTCAAGTTTACAATATAAAATATTTCTGTGTATAGATGCACAAAAGCAGCAACTGTAAATTTTTTATATTGACTATAAGTCAGATATTCTATTATAGCAAGCAAAGCATACTGTTTAGTATAGGAATCATCTTCATTTAGATACACCTTAGGTCAAAAAACAAAAGTTTTATATTCCATTGCTGCTCTGAGAAACTATCACTCCTACAAGATATATTCCCTGTGCTATCATCAAAATAGGATGCTATGAAAGAGTTCAAAGTATTTGGCTTCTAAATCAGAAAGTATTTTCTTTATCTCTGCCACATTTATGCCTGCTTAGGCAAGAGTATAGAAGCAAAATAGGCCTCAATGGAATTTTATTGCTTTATGACAAATGCTATTTGGATAAAAATATAATAATTGAGTGGTTACTATATTCTAACACTGCTAAGCCTGGAGATACAAACTAAACAAGACCTGGTCTCTACCGAAAAGGGGCTCACTCTTCACAAGACTCAAAAAACGAGAAATAGATCTGATGCAATTTTTTATATTAACCATAAAAAAATCAAAGAAAACTAAAATAATTGTGAAAAAGCATCTTCACAGAGTGAAACATCATACTACCTATTATGTAAGCATACCAATGAAAACATGGTAAGTATATATAATACTGGATAATAGCTATTTAAATACCCACTACTGAATGGACAGATAATCCATTTTTCAACTATGGAAGATATGTGTATAAATCCAACAGGAATCATGTAAACAATATTATCAACACTACTTTTTTTGTTTTAACATAGATGCCAGTGTTTGTACTTTTCTCTTTCTTCCCTTCCTTGCTTCTCTGTTGAACTTTTAATCTTCAGTATATGTGTGTTTGAAAGAAGAGAAAGTATATGCCAATGCAGATCTCCATGAAAACATGAAGGAAACAGAAAAAGGTTTTCTCTCTTCTTGACGCTTCATCAGGTGAACACAATGAAACTATACTGCTCTGTAAAAGAAAGCTGTGATATGCCTTACCATTATGATATCATCACATTCCTTTTCAACTTTAAAGAGCATGAAGTTTTCTTAGTGCAAATAAAAACTATGCAATAAAAATCACTAGTCTTTAATACTTAGATTACATACTTTCAATAGTCATCGTCTTTATAATTATCCTAAAATTCCTTAGCTGTATACATTTCTCATTAAGAGAGAAAGACATAATTTGTTTAATGTAGTAATCATTTAAGTAAAAAATATCTCTAAAGACATGAGAAAGTTATACTGCCATCTTGTGGTCAAAAGTTTAGTAAAACTACTAGAGGCACACACTGCTAGTATTTCCCATTAACGAACTAAACCTACAGCACAGTATGTACTCATCTAAAAAATATTTCCTGTTTGGAACTTACACTTAAGAAAAACATACTATTCGTACATCTCCCCACATTCTTATGTTAAAGGCCCCTAGTTTAAAACAAGAAATGGCATTTTGAGTAGCCGCCTCAGATACATAAGTTAAAACAACTACACATTTATATTCCTGCTTCTATTTCTGCTCACAGAAGCTTATAATTTATTATTATTGTAATATACACTTCAAACCTAAAACTTTTGGGAAACAAAATTATAGAATCTAGGAGTTTCAGGTAATTTCTAAGATCTATAAGCAATTAATAAGACATTTATGCTAAGCTTATCAACAATTTTTGTTTGATCCAGCACTCTACTTTAAATTCCAAAGTAACACCACCACAGAGAAAAGAAATATTATAGCAAATAGAAATATTTCCTTCCATTTCTTTTTCTTACTCATTTATAAACCTATTTTTTTGTGCATAGCTGAGAATCATAATTAAATGTAAAGATTAATTCCAAAAGTACAGTCCTCTGTATTTTCCTTTCTCTTTTCTTTTTTTGTTTTTTTATTCACCTCCTGACTTGGACAGACAGCCTCTGTATTTTTCAAGTGTAGAATCCTCTATGAACTATGCAAGGCACCTGTTCCAAATGCTTTACAATGGTGGAATCTAATTAGAAGTTAACAACTTCTAGATCTAACTCTGCAGAAAGCA
The DNA here is from genome assembly GCF_000696425.1 of Galeopterus variegatus. Taxonomy (NCBI): domain Eukaryota; kingdom Metazoa; phylum Chordata; class Mammalia; order Dermoptera; family Cynocephalidae; genus Galeopterus; species Galeopterus variegatus. The sequence continues at coordinate 425,569 of NW_007726514.1, forward strand.
TTTTTTTTAAAGCAAATCACAAAAATTATGGGAAGACAGTGCCATCTATAGGTCTGCACAAGTATAGAATGGTGATTTAGAATCAGATGTGAATGCCCGCTGTAATACACTAGCCAATCAAATATACTGCCCTAGAATGAAGCTCCAAAATAACCCTGCTCATTCTCAAATCTCTGAAGAGGATCTTGCCATTTACCCCAAAGTGTTTTAACTTATCTCTAAAATCATTCTCCAAAATAACAGTAACAATAGCAGCCTCAGGAACAAGAACAAAAACCAGTGTTTCCCCACAACTGTATTACTCTGATTTGGTACACTTGATGATCCATAAATATTGGCAACTTTCCAAGAAATATTAGCACAGGTCTTCTCTCTCTCTCTCCCCTCTTTTTCTCCCTGCCTCCTCCTTTCATTTTGTAAAAGTCTTTCTGGCCACAATTCTTTAGTTATCATCCAATTCTACTAAAACACATACTTCATTCTTCTTTCTCCAAAGAGAAAAAGGTATATCTTCTCCCTACAGCAGCCCATTCTAGTTTTTACAGTCATTAAACTAAATTCACCCTTTTGTCTAACCTAAAGTGACCAGACTCATGCAAATGAAAAGACTCAAGAGAAATCTATTTCATGCAACTTAAAATTCCCTCTTTTTTTTCCACAGACAGGTGCCTCCTGTCTGTGAAAAAGACTGTGAACCACTCTGTCTGTGAACCACTCTGGGGTTGCTCTCACTCCAGTGTCTTACCTGGTTGTAACAGTTCAGTTAACACCACATGAGGGATGAGAATTGGCTCATTCCTAATCAACTGCCTGCATGGCTGGCAGAAAAGAGATGGCTCAGCTGATGTTGACAAAGCCCCCTGGTGGGTAACATGGAGAATTTCACACTGGAGCTATGGCTGGCATTTAAAGATCCTGCAAAAACAGGAAATGGCCTGTTGCACCAAGGGCAGACTCTGTTTGTTCATCAGTGCTCAAGTTCCCAAAGCAGCTATGATATTTAACCGAATCACAGAGAAAAGAAGCCTTATGGAGGCAATATGCTTAGGGGGCTGCTCACCTGATTTTTCATTCTGCACACTAAGGGGCAGGGTAGAGTAATGGGTCAGAACACAAGCTTTGAAAGCAGAGACAGCAGAGTTTGAGTCCATGCTCTGTCAATGGCCTTGAGCAAGCTACTTAATTTCTCTGAGCCTCACCTTCTCCATCTTCAAGAAATTACAAATTAATATAGGTGATTTAAGCAAAATGAGGTGCTTTGCACATACAGTAGTAAGGATTCAATAAATGTTAGCACTCAAAAAGATAAGCTTTATCTTATCGTTTCTTGCTTATCTTATCACACTATGATAATTAGGTAGGATCCACCCAACCCAAATACCCAACCAAAGTTCATTTGTGACTTCTTAAGATGAGAAAGAGAATGAATGAGAAAGACTGAACTTAAAATAGGAATGAATACAACTATATAACAAAAAGAAAATTGTATCTGAAAGTCTGATTATTAGTTTCAAAATATATCTCTGAAACATCTCTGAAAATCATGAGTCCACTTGGCTCTCAATTAAATTAGAGTTAAATCAGAGTGAGCCCTAGTCCAATGACTGGTGTCCTCATAAGAGCAGGAACACAAAGACAGAGACAGATAGGGAGAGACCACCATGTGACCACCTAGGGAGAGATTGGAATGATGTGTCTACAAGCCAAGGAATGCCAAGGATTGCTGGCAACTACCAGAAGCCAGGAGAGAGAGGCATGGAGCAGATTCTCCCTCAGTAACTCCAGAAAGAATGAGCCCTGCGAACACCTTGATTTCAGATTTCCAGCCTCCAGATATGTGAAAGAATAAATCCTGTTGTTTAAGCCACCCAGTACATTGTTCTGGCAACCTTCTTAGCAAACTAATACAAGGCCTATAGATAACAATCAAAAGATACAGATCTAATAGAATATTCACAAAATGGGGCCAGCCCCATGGCTCACTTGGGAGAGTGCGGCGCTGGGAGCGCTGAGGCCATGGGTTCAGATCCGACATAGGGTTGGCTGGTGCGCTCACTGGCTGAGCATGGTGCAGACCACACCGTGCTGAGGGTTGCGATCCCCTTACCAGTCACACACAAAAAAAGAGAATATTCACAAAATGGGGCCAGCCCCATGGCTCACTTGGGACAGTGCGGCGCTGGGAGCGCTGAGGCCACGGGTTCGGATCCGACATACGGTTGGCTGGTGCGCTCACTGGCTGAGCATGGTGCAGACCACACCGTGCTGAGGGTTGCGATCCCCTTACCAGTCACACACAAAAAAAGAGAATATTCACAAAATGTATAAAAATGATTGTCACAAATATAATGATTTAAATTTTTTAATTACTTGGAAAATAACTGTCTGCCAATTTAGATATAATAACAATGTAAGAATGAAAGGAAATTGGTGTGAAAAATCAGTTAAAATCTAGTAGAAGTCCCTTAGCCTGGTTCTCTTTCATTCATTGCCATTTTAAAGATACCCTCTACTTGAGTAATAAAGATGTCTGAAAATGATTTGTGAATCTCTTCTGGGTTTGGGGTCCTGGAACAAAAGATGATAAATAAATCAAAAGATTATCATGAGGCTCTCACTCAGAGGTGGCAGAGATTTTAGATTGGAGGTTATTTTTTTTCACATCATTTACTGAATGATTACAACTAAAGAAAGTATTGTTGCGAGTATTGATTGTATAATGACTAGAACACCTAAATACTTTTCTCTCTTCAGAGTAGTAGCCTAAGAATAATATTCTGTGACTTGGGCTTCTGATATTTACTCATCAATATAGTCAACAAACACTTCTGAGCACTTCCTGTGCTATACTCTGAAATACCTGGTTCTCAATGCACTCAGATGTTGTAGTCAAGCCTGGGGATGGGAGGGGGGAGGTGAGGAAGGGCTGGCTTAACAACATGTTGTGTAAAAGTCGTTTTATATGTTATGTCATTTGAATCACGTACCCACATATTAAGGGTACTTAACTTTTAAAAGCATCTTTCAAGGGAAGGAGAAAAAAAATAAGAAATCCTTTGAAATGTGGTTATGCTATTCATATTTTATTTGTTCTTAAATTCCTATTTTGGGAAACTAGATTTTCTTAAAGAGAGACAAGACTACATTTTAATTAAAACACATCCCTTAAAGCTATTTTATAATTCATTTAAGCAATAGAGTTGCTTCCTACTATGTGGTTGAAACAAGAGGTTTTTCCCTAATTATCCAGATAATAGGTTCCAGCCTCCCTTTGATGTGTCATAAAGGCTCACCTGTTTAACTACAACCTTCTATTTATTATCAAACAATTAGTTTTCCAAATCCTGAATTTCCAAAGGTGCCATTTATCCAAATCACGTGTCTTGCCTTTGCACTCATTCTAAAGAAGAATTTTCCTTGATCAAAAATTTAACCTTGATTACCCCCTGGTGCATCAGGCTTTTTATTACCCAGTCCAAATTAAAATCCAGTGGACTTCTAGTACAAGGGTACTTCAAAAAGTTCACGGAAAAATAAAATTAAAAGATAATAAGAATTTTTCCATGAACTTTTTGAAGACCTCTCGTAGACATACTATTAAGGTATTTCTTTTAACTGTATTTTAACTACTATGTTAGGATAAGAAAAGGTAGAAATCTTGTGAAAATGAAGATACATAAGATATAGAAGATCAGGAGTTTAAAAAACAAAGATTTTAAATCATTCTATATTTTTTATTAAGCTTTTTAGACTGAAAAACCTGGACTCTCATCCTACCAGAATAAGGTACAATTTGCATTTACTCTCAGATAATTTATCCTCCAGAAGCCTATCCGTGAATCCCAGGTTTCCCTCCCCCAAGAAGCTCATTTCACTCTTCATTTGACTCTTAGAAGCCAATTAAGGAGATTACACTGCACAAAGTACACAAACTGTATTTAGTGCAAAATTGGAAAACTTGTTTCCAGAATAGTTTGACTAAGACAATTAATTTCAATGAAAGCAGTAGACCCCAGGGAGATGCACAAAGTAAAAACATAGTAATTGATGAAGATGTGATAAAGTGTGTGTCTACAACATACCAAAGACTGAGGAGAGGTTGGAGAGAAGGAAACAGCAGCCTGAAAATTTTGGAAAATAAATCAGTGTCCTGCCAGCATGGTGATCATGTACATGACACTGGAAGGAAATAATGCTCCAGGAAGCATTCTGAGTGGGACTTGCAGACTTTGAGCTATACAAGATTCTGACAGGCAGGAGGAGGGTCCTAGAGTTGTCACTTTGGAAGGGAATTCAGTGTGGACAGAGCCTAGATGTGGCCTCAGGAGGAAGCCTGCCAGGCCTTGGCAAGAGCAGCGCCTCTCAGAGCGTCAAGGGGACTTTGTCACAGACCCTGGCAGATTCTAAGTTGGACTCAAAAGCTCCGTGAGAGTTTGGGGAGAATGACCATCTGAGTGTGCCTGATGTGAGAAATAAGAAGAACCTCGTGGGCCTCAGGAACACCTGGAAGGGCCCAATCTGGTCATTACAGAGAACGGGAGGGTCTGAGGTGAATGCACACTCCTGGCTCCAAGTTAGAGCTGATCAAGTGCATGGCAGGGGAGCCTCCTGAGCCTTGGCCTCAGGAACACCTGGAAGGGCCCAATCTGGTCATTACAGAGAACGGGAGGGTCTGAGGTAAACGCACACTCCTGGCTCCAAGTTAGAGCTGATCAAGTGCATGGCAGGGGAGCCTCCTGAGCCTCGCTGATGTGTAAACAGGGAAATAATGTGGGAACTGGAGTGGGGGTAAAGGTGGGTGTTGAGGCCGGGGATCACGGAAACTCTAAAAAGTTCAGGGGAGTTCTATCAGTGTTGCTGTCAGGTTTGCTGCCAATCCATTCGGTGTCTTTGTGAAAAATAGAAAAAGGTGCCCTTTTCCCAGGTGGACACGTCTCTGCTCTAGGATGCACAAATAACGGAGAGGAGCATGGGCTAGATTTCAGCTCCTATTTGCTACTTGTGGCCAGAGCCCTTTCTCAGTCCGTAATCTGCCCAATCACATGTAGAGGCCCTGGATGAACTGCGAACTAAAATAACTAAATTTTCTTTTGGCTAAAAACTAATCTTTGCCCATAGAGATGAAATTACTTGGAGCAAGCAAGATACTATTTAGTGGAAAAGACTGTAAGGATTGTATTTGTAGATAAAAGGGTTCTTTTAAGGAATGTTAACTAATAAGAGCTACAGAGATAATAATAGATAGCAGACTTGACTTAATCTTGCCAATTTCTAAAAATGTCTGGCAATGGGAATAACTTTCTCCTAGTCTTTCTCCTATATCTGACTTCCTATAGAAATTTTTGCATGCTTGTGCAACCATCAGCATGTTAATTGTCACCTCTGTGCATTGGTTTCTTCATCTGTAAATGGGGATTAAATAATGCCTACCCTGTGGAGTTGTGGTGAGGATTAAAAATGTTAATACATGCAAAATTTACAACTGGGTCTAGCATCTAGTATTTACTCAGCAAATGTTAGCAAGTTTTATTATTTGCATCATTCACGTGTTAATGAGAATGTTAAAGCTAGATGGAGCTGTAGAGGCCACCTGGGAAACATTTATGCAGAACATTGTTTTCTAGCTAAGCCTTGGAAAATGGATAGGATTTCAGTAGGTGAAGAAAATAAAAGGAAGACATTCCAGGCATTGGGAATAAAGGTGGGAAGGTACAGGCAACACTTAAGAATGGTAAACTATTTAGGAGAAACAGAATGGAATGTGCAGGGGGGGTGGGGGGATAAGCCTGAAAGCTAAGTCATGGGCACGTAATAAGAAGTACAGAATTTATTCTCCTCTCTCTGGTCAGCAATGAAAACCAAGAAATATTTCACTTGCAACCCTCTGCAACTTGGCTTTGGCCTCCCCACTCCATGGAATCTTTTTTCTCAAAGATCTTCAAACACAGCGCTTCTAAAACTTTAGAGTGCAAACTAATGACTTGGGGCCTTCCTAAAATGCAACTGTCAGTGTATCAATCTCTTTAGTCTTTTAAATGCGAATATTGCAAGCCATCTACTAATAAAAGACAGGTATATACCATTAAGAAGACACCTATTGCCTACCTCATGATGTATCTAGTTTCTCCAGAAAATAATCTCCCTGAGATCCCCACTCCACCTGCCCCAACAATCCACATGGGGATTAGCTACAGTTGATTAGTTGCAGAGGTGAGCTCCTGCCAATGCTGGGTTGTTTATTAGTCCATTTCTGTTACTTATAACAAAATACTTGCTTACAGTTTCTGAGGCTGGGAAGTCCAAAGTCCAGGGAACACATCTGGTGAAAGCCTTGGTGGTGACAGTACCACAGGGGTCTCACATGGCAGAAGATGGAGGAGCAGAAAGAGACACTAAGCTCCTCATGCACTCTCCTTTTAAAGCCCTCCAAACCATGCCCAATTACACCATTTTTAATCCATTCACTAAGGCACGGTCCTACAATCTAACCACTTCTTCAAGGCCCCACATCTCAATTACCATAATGGGATTTCCCACTCTCTTAACACTGTCACTGCAGGGGGTCAAATTTTGGGGGGACATTCAATCCAAGGCAGTTATTTTGAGTCTTTCCCTAGGACTTTGGACTAGAACTGAAAAAAAGCAAATCAATTTCTCACTCTCTCCAGGGAACAGAAGTCAAAAGTACATATACTCAGAAGCTGTTGGGAAACATGATCTGACACTTGGATTGAAAGCAGAAAACTGTGATCAAGTGTGAGAAAGAAGACTGATGAGAACAACAGGAGAACATAGGGAAACAGCTCTACAGCGTGGCACCCTGACCACACTGTACACAGTACAGCAAAAAGCTCATGGAAAGATCCATATTATCTTTCAACTCTACTTTTCTATGAACTTTTTGAAGTACCTTCGTGTATCTCTACACAGGCCAGGCCGGCAAGGCTTACCCACGGTCTGGCCTGAGTCTTGGCAGAGTGCCCTATGATTTCACCGAGTGAAAGGGAAGATAAGCACCCTGGTGAGAAGCTGCAGAGAGGTGGTTTCCCCTCCCTATCTCATGGAAGACTGCCACAAGGCCACTTCTCCTCCATCTCCCTCTTTTCAGTTGAGCCCAAGACTTTGCAGACATTTCACTCCCACTTAGGTTACAGTTGCAAACTTCAGCATGTCTATAAAACTGCTTGGCTGTGGTTTAGAGGTAGCTCCTCAACAGCAGAGGAGCTGTTGTTAGGCCACTCATACCATCTATCATCTGGCTTCTTTAGTTCAGAGTTTTCTGTGAAACTAGGGACATAGGAAACTGACACCATAATGACTTGCTTTGTATCTGTTTAAGTAATAAAATATCTGAATCCATTTGAGCATGTTTACTCCTGGCCAGGCAAATCTGTGGAAGTACAGCAAGCCATCCTAACAGCTGTAGTAGTAATATTTGTGGCCCTATTATTAGCCACCATCCTACTGCCTTGGGAGTGCTTCTCCACCAAACAAAGAGAAGAGATGATGAGAGTTCACTTCCTGAGTTCCCCTCAGTCCTCTAGCCCCTGATTCCAGTTTGTTCCAGGAATGCATCCCCAACCTTGAATTTTATGAGATACCCTGGTATCACTCCAATAAGCCTTTCAAGTTGTTTTACCTTAAGAAAGTCAGAATGTTATGTTTGACCTTTACAACCAAAAAGATCATATAATACACACAGAAGTTTGTATTCGATGACAGTATCAGTAATCAGAACTCCAATGCCAGATATTCAAATACATCTTCTATTTTATTAAAATTCTACCATTCTTGTATGTTTATTTCTTTCTGGTCCCTGACCTAGTGTATGTAATAGGATTTGCCTGCATTCATTACAGTGCAATAAAGTTTTACAAAAATGCTTTTGGCCAAGTAGAAGAAAACAGGACCCTTTTTCACTATTATGAAAAGATAAATTACTCTCATTATTTATCAATAACTCCAGAGTACAAACCATATAAATCAACTATGCTTCTTTTTTTAATATATCTTATAAATATCCTAATTTTTATTCATATTAGTTACAATTATAAGAATACATGATGGAATCACACGTTATATCTATGACAAATACTTATCCAACAAAAGTGTAAGTAGGATTCAAGTTTGATCCACTTTTAACATCCTTTGAGTTTAGCTATGTCTAACACATAGTATGATCATCTAAATCAATATACAGATACTTATGAATCATTAGTCATAGCCTAGGATGTTAATCAATTATCCTCACTTCCTCTTTGGGCCAACTGAGTTCTCTTTGATCGGTGTCATGGACTAGGAACCAAGCAAGTCAGGTGCAGCTGGCAGAGCCTTGGACATTGTGGAATTTGACCAAAAATGGTGAATAAATTGGTACAAATTCATCATCACTACTGGGAAACAACTAAAAGAGTAAACGGTGGGGCTAATGACATCAGAATAATGGATGGACATTACACAATTACCTGTAAGAAATGAAAGTCACAATTGTCATATTAATAAAATATCATCTTTAAGAAAGTGTACAGATTATAAGTGACACATCTGGCTACTTGTGGTCCCCTGAGATGCAAGTAGTTCATGACATAATGATAACCAGTCATAAGTTGTAGTAGCTCCTTATAAAAAGTCCGAATTTGTTTGAAAATATTTTACGAGTCAAACATTAGATATCTTCTAGTCATTGTCTTAATATGATTTATTAGAGTTACTATAATATCTTTAATTAAAAGAATGGCTACATTTATAAAAATAGTTTATGGTCATAAACCAATTATGGTAATTACATTAATTATATATTTATAATAAAAATGCATCACAGCACAAAACAGCTAGATAGGAAAAATAAGTTCTATTGGTGTACAGTCGAGCAAGGCATCTATAATTAACAATAATTTACTGCATGTTATCAAATGGCTAGAAGAGAGGAGATCGAATGTCATCACAAAGAAGTGATTAAGTTTTGTAATGATGAATATACTAATTACCCTGATTTGATCATCATACATTGTATGCACGTACGGAAATACAACTCTCTACCCCACAAATATGTATAATCAATACCTTTCAATAAAAAACAAAATAGGGCTAGCAGGGTTAGCTCAGTTGGTTCGAGTGCAGCCTTACAACACTTACAACTTGGTACTATAACACCAAGGTCACAGTTTCAGATCCCCTTACCTGCCCAGTCACCCCCCAAAATAAGTAAATAAAACAAAAATGCATCGTAGTATGTAAGATTAGATTTTCAACCAACTCATAATTTATATTTCAAAATATCTTTAAAATGCGTGCACATGGGCTGGCCCGTGGCTCACTCGGGAGAGCGTGGTGCTGATAACACCAAGGCCCCGGGTTTGGATCCCATATAGGGATGGCCGGTTAGCTCACTGGCTGAGCGTGGTGCTGACAACACCAAGTCAAGGGTTAAGATCCCCTTACCGGTCATCTTTTAAAAAAAAAAAAAAAAAAACGCGTGCACATAACATAATCTCATGATGACTTTCTCCAGCCACATTTACCAGTAATTATTTCCAAGATGAGTTATAATAGATTTTTTTCTAAAGGATTTTTCCCACAGCGTAACTCGGCATAAATTAATTTGTGCCCATTATATCAAAGGTGTTTACATGTGTTAACAAATGCATTGTTTTAACATGCCTATTTAAGGCACGAATACCTCAAAGCCAGCACAGAATGCAATAAAATACCTGTGGAGTCTCGAGTAAGTACTTTGAGGAAGGAGGCAGGACTTAAGGAATATCTGAGCTAGCTTCAAAGAGTTTACAGTTGACAGCAAAACTAAGTCGGACGGAACTGGACCATTTTCAAGTAAAATAGCCAGCAAGGCACAAAGGCCTCCTTAAAGCTGCAGGGTTGGGGCTGCCCTTCTTGCTCTTCAGACTAGGAACAGAGAAGGCCTGGAACCCGCGAGCAGCCGGCGCGGGCGCCGCGGCAACTTTACCTGGGGCCCCTGGGGCCCCCGCCGGCCTCCCCTGCTCTCGCGCTCCGCGGGCTCAGACACTGCGCCAAGAACGCGGAGTTTTAAGGAAGGGGTAAAACTTCGGTCAGGACGCTTGTCAGGGAAATGTTTTCGGGAGCCGCGGTGGGGAAAGCGACTAGCCTCCGGCGGGGCGGGGCGGCCTTACCAGCAGAACCACCGGCCAAGATCTGCCGAGAAGCCTCGCGCACTAAGCCAACGTCGGGCTTGGCAGACGACATCTTCGCACGCGGGAGGAGCAGGGAGCGGCTGAGACGAGTGGGCGAGCGCGCCGCCCGAACGCCTGCCGCACAGCCTCGCCTGACCGAGTGAGCCGGGGCTGGGCTGGTCCTCGGACTGGGTGGCGTCCTGTGAGGCGACAATCCGGCTACTGTGCGAAGGCGGCAGTTCGGGGCGCAGACTCGCAGCGTGATCTTCGGCGGGTCGGAACCTGCCTGCCGCGCTCTTTCGGAGCGCCCTCCTGCCTCGGCTCGGAGACAAGACTCGCGTAAGGGGTTCGGTTGCCCCCCCGCGGCGGGTCAGGCTTGGTCTCCTAGATGGGCGCCCACGCGCTTCCCTCCCTATCAGGAGCCTGCTGCAGTTTGTCAAGCTGGACGCGCTGCCTCCGATAACGCAAGTGAAGTGAACCGGACCTGGAGTTCCAAGATCAGGGCTGGGGCGACCCTTGCCCTTCCTGGCAACGCCTGAGAACATGTGGTTCTAAAGAAAGGACAGTTGAATAAATTGAATAAATTCCTCCGAGTTAGTTGTCCTGAAATTGTGAGCTGTACAAACTAAGTCAAAGTAAACCAATTTACTATTATCTTACAATTGAGCAACGTACTACTTTACCAAAAATGGTTTTGATTTAAGGGAATTTATCTCATACCTCATCAGTTTGAGTTTTGTTTACTAAAAGACTAAAAAGAAAAAGAAAAAGCCTGGTTACAAATAAGTCTCTTCTATACCCAGAGCAGAGGTTTGCAAAGTATGATTTTAGTACCCAGCATCATCAGCATAATTTGTGAGTTTGTTAGAGAGTCATATTCATAGGCCCCACCCCAACCTATTGAATCAGAATTTCTGGGGATAGGGCCCATGACAAGTTCTCTGGTGATTGCTACTAACATTAAAGTTTGTGAACCACTGACCTAAATAATAGAGAAATGTTAGAAACTTGCAGTAAATACTCTCCATTAAACGTTTAATTATTCATACTTGCCCCTTAGGATAGTTAGCAAAACAAAAGTATTAATTTATTTTATTTGAAACCACAAGTTGCAAATACTATGTAGGAGAGACACAAGATTGTGAAATTTTAGAAAATACCTGACACACCCCTAATAGGCAGGTGATGATAAGAGTAAAAGGGAGAATTGGAAGACCTTGGAACCCCTATTGTCATATTATTTCTTAAACACAGTAATACTAAATATATTTATTTTAAGCCATATAAAATTGCCATTTTTGAAAGTCAAAATCGTTGGCTATCAGCAATTTAATATGATTCAACTTTATATGATTTTGTCAAAAACAAAATACAATAATTTGGTTTCGTACTTTATTTCTTTGGCTTAGTCATTAATAGTTGGTGATAGTGACATCTGACTGGCAAAATTATTTCAAGTGTTTGAGGAGTTGGGGATACTTACTGCTTATGTGATCAGATGTGCAATACAATAATTTGGTTTCGTACTTTATTTCTTTGGCTTAGTCATTAATAGTTGGTGATAGTGATATCTGACTGGCAAAATTATTTCAAGTGTTTGAGGAGTTGGGGATACTTACTGCTTATGTGATCAGATGTGCAAAAATAAAGTTTCTCATATTTGATTAAATATTTGATTAAAAATGCTAAGTTTGAAAATGTTTACCAAGAAGTAGTTTTCAGAATTTTTTTTGCTAATTAGATAGAATCAAAGCTTTTGAGAAATATCTTTCAGTCTTTTACTAATTAAATATGGGGTCTTAAGTGCAATATACAATCACTTATTCAATACTGAGAACCTATTATATATTAGGCATAGAAACGGTTGAACATTCGGGAGCTTGGGAGTCAGCAAGAGTCAACCCAGAGTCAACAAGTACCTACTGTGCTAAGAACTCTGATTATGAGATATATCTTATCTGCCCCTAACTTTGCCCATGACCAATATTGGAAGGCTAGAAGGTTTAGCACTGTAAAACAATGGTAAAATTTACTTGACATACTGTTTCAGATTCCCTAGACTCAATCCATCACATTGTTCTATTAGTGTTTTCAATAATGATGCAATGTCCTAATAGTAAGGTCAAAACTGCTAAAGTTTCAAGCTTATATTTTTAAAATTATTGATTTATTTAGCTGATTTTGGTTGATAATTACATAATTATTGTTTTATATATCAGCTTGCAAACTGGCTGAAAACTAAACCTTCAGGAACCTTAAAAAAGACAATTTCTTCAGTCTTTTTGGAATAATGTTTTTGTATTGGGCCATTGTATCAGCCACTGTACATGTAAGACCAAAATAATAATGGCTTAAACAAAACAGAAATTTTTTCCCCCTTATATAATAACCCAATGGTAAGCCACAATAAAGCTCTAGCCAAGGGAGAAAGGTAAGAAGGATAAAGAAAGCTCTGGAAATTACACAAACCTCATTGGCCAGAACTTGTTCACAAGAGCTCTACGTAGGGTGTCAATGTGTCCAGCAAAAAAAAAAAAAAAAAAAAAGTACTATTATGGAAGAAGGGGAGAACATTTTGGGAACAATCAACAGTGTCTGCCACAATTTGGAAAAAGGTTTAGCAATGAAGAGCTATACTTGAAATGACAATATTTGCTCATTTTGAAAGATTTTGTCTTCCTCAAGTCTAACTAGAAATTGATATAGTCCCATGGTACTCATTGTACTATGACTGGAATCATACTTTAAAATACCATTCACTTAAAGATACATACCAATTGTAGGCCCAGAGTCCAACATAAACTTTAGACTTGTGAATTTTCTGTTTTAAAAGTCAGGGTTTCTCAACAACACTATTGACAGCTAATTATTTGTTAAGTGAGGCTGTCCTGTGCATTGTTGGATATTTAGCGGTATCCCTGGCCTCCACCCAATAGATGCCAGTAGCAAATCTCTCCCCAGTTATGACAACCAAAAATGTCCCTAGACATTGCCAAATATGCCCTGTTTGAGAATTATCCTTCACTGAGAATCACTGGTTTAAGTAAAAGAGCTAATATAACAGTAAAGCCAATTTAACTTTCCAGAATCATTTTTGTTGCTGAATAATATTCTATTAAGTAAGGGTACTTCAAAAAGTTCATGGAAAATGAAATTAAAAGATAATAATCTTTCCATAAACTCCTCATACATATAAGGGTTTTCAAAAAGTTCACGGAATATGCATATTATGAAAAAAACTATGCATGAATTGCAAAAAATTTTTGCACCGAAATAAACTCAAATAAACTTGTTATAACATGTCTGAACAGGATCTAGTTTGAGGCACTAAGAAGGGGAAGACATCAGTTTGAAAAGAGCCCCTCTCAGGGCCGGCCCAGCGGCGCACTGGATAAGTGCGGCTTGGGAAGCGCGGCGGCGCTCCCGCCCGAGGGTTCAGATCCCACATACAGACCGGTTCCCGCTCACTGGCTGAGCGAGGCGCGGGAGCAACACCGAGGGTTGCAATCCCATTGCCGGTCCCCGGTCCGGGCAACACTGAGGGTTGCGATCCGTTGCCAGACACGGAAAAAGACAAAAGACAAAAAAAAAAAAAAAAAGAAAAGAAAAGAGCCCCTCTCAGAGCAGCATGAATTCTGCTAAAATTGAAGCAAGAGCAAACATCAAATTGATGGTGTAGCTTGGGTGGAAAAATGGTGAAATCATTGATACTTTATAAAAAGTTTATGGGAACAATAACCCCCCAAAATCAGTAGTTTACAAATGGATAATTTATTTTAAGAAGGGTCAAGATGATGTAGAAGACAAAGCCGGCAGTGGAAGACCATCCACTTCAATTTTCAAGGAAAAATTAATCTTGTTTATGCCCTAATTAAAAAAGACCAATGATTAATAGCAGAAATAATATCCAACACCATAAACATCTCGATTTGTTCAGCTTACACAATTCACACTGAAAAATTAGAGTTGAGCAAACTTTCTGCTTGATGAGTGACAAAACTCATGCCCAGATCAGCTGCAAACAAGAGCAGAGTTTTCAATGGAAATTTTAAACAAGTGGAATCAAGATCCTGAAGTATTGCTTCGAAGAATTGTATGAAGAAATGAAACATCGCTTTACCAGTACAATCCTGAAGCACTACCAAGAGCTGGAAGTGGTCCAGTCAAAGCAAAAGCTGACCAGTCAAAAGCAACAATTTCTTGAGATGCTCAAGGTATTTTTTTTATTGACTTTCTGGAGGGCCAAAGAACAATAACATCTGCTTATTATGAGACTGTTTGGAGAAAGCCAAAACTTTAACGGAAAAATGCCTGGGAAAGCTTCACCAGAGAGACCTTTTCCACCGTGCCAATGCTCTTTCTCATTCCTCTTATCAAACAAGGACAATTTTGTGAGAGTTTTGATGGGACATCATTAGACATCTACTTCACAGTTCTGATTTGGCTCTTTCTGATTTCTTTTTGTTTCCTAATGTTAAAATATCTTTAAAAGGCACCTGTTTTTTTTTTTTTTTTGGTTAATAATGTAAAAAAGACTGCATTGATATGGTCAAATTCCCAGGACCCTCAGTTCTTTAGGGATAGACTAAATGGCTGGTATTATCACTTACAAAAGTATCTTGAACTTGATGGATCTTATGTTGAGAAATAAAGTTTATATTTTTTATTTTTATCTTTTAATCCAATTTTTCCATGAATTTTTTTAAGTCCCCTTGTGTATAACACAATTTGTTTATCCATTGATGAACATCTGGATGGTTTCCACCTTTGGGCTATTATGAAGAGTTCTGCTATAAACATTTGTATACAAGTTTCTATGTGGACATGTTTTTACTTCTGCCAGGCATATACATAGGAGTGGAATTGCTGAGTCACATAGTAATACTATGTTTAACTTTTTGAGGAACTACCAAACTGTACCACAGCAGCTGTAGCATTTTACACTACCACCAGCAATGTATAAGCATTTCTACTCCACATCCCTCTCAACATTTGTTATTTTCCATTTTTTGATTATAGTAATCCTAGTGGATATGAGGATGTGAAGTAATATCACATTATGCTTTTGATTTGCATTTCCTTAATGACTAGTGAAGTTGTCCGTCTGTTAATGTACCTGTTGTCCATTTATATGTCTTTTCAGGAGAAATATCTATGTAAGCCAATTGCTCATTTTTTAATCAGGTTGTCTTTTGTTGTTCAGTTGTAAGAGGGTTTTTAAAAAATATATTCTGAATATTAAACCCTTATCAGATATATTATTCACAAATGTTTTCTCCAAGTCTATGGGTTGTCTTTTCACTTTATTGGTAATGTCCTTTGATACACAAAAGTTGATTTGGACGAAGTCCAATTTGTCTATTTTTCTTTTGTTGTTCATGCTTTTGATGTCAACCTAAGATTCCACTGCCAAATTTGATGTTATGAAGATTTACCCCTATATTTTCATCTTATAGTTTTATAATTTTAGCTCTTATACTTAGATTCTTGATCAATTTTGAAATAATTGTTGTATACAGAGTGATGTAGAGGTCCAAATTAATTATTTTGCATATGGCTATCCATGTGTAACAGCACCACTTGTTGAAGAGGTTACTCTTTCCCAATTGAATAGTTTTCGCTCCCTTGTTGAAAATCAATTGGTTAGATATTTGGGCTTCTTTCTGGGCTCTCTATTTTATTCCATTGGTCTACAAGTCAGTCCTTATTCCTGTACAATGCTGTTTTGATTAATATAGCTTTGTAGTGAGTTTTGAAATCAGGAATGTACCTTTCATTTTAACTTGAAAGACTGCATTTAGCATTTCTCTTAGGGCAAGAACACAAGTGATAAATTCCATTAATTTTTATTTATCTGGGAATGTCTTAATTTCTCCTTCATTTTTGAAGGATAGATTTAATAGATACAAAATTCTTGATTGACAGTTTTCTTTTTCCTCAGCACTTTAAATGTATCAACCACTGCCTCTAGCCTTTAATTACCTCCATAAAAGGCCCCTTCTCAAAATTCAGTCACACTAACATTAGGGCTTCAATATATAATTTGGGGGTAACAAAATTCAGTCCATATCAAGGTTCATGTTTTTCATCAAATTTGGGAACATTTTATCTATTATTTATTGAAATCTTCTTTCTTCCTATTTCTATCTCTCTTCTTCCCCTGAGACTCCTGTGATATATATATGTTAATATGCTTGATGGTGTCCTGTAGGTTCCTTAGGCTCTGTTGATTTTTCTTCATTCTTCTTTCTTTCTGCTCCTCCGACTGGGTAATTTCAGTTGCCTATCCTCAAGCTCATTTATTCTGTCTTCTGTCTACCCATACTTGCTGTTCAACCCTTCTTTTGAGTTTTCCATTTCAGTTTTTGATATTTTTCAGTTATAGAATTTCTATTTGATTCCTTTTATGCTTTCTATTTATATTTCCTATTTGCTCATGCATCATTCTGCTGATTGCCTTTAGTTTTTGTTCATTCTTCAGTTCTTTGAGCATATTTAAGATAATTAAAGTCATTGTCTAGTAAATTAATATCTGAACTTCTTCAGAGATATTGTATTAGTCCATTTCTGTTGCTTATTACAAAATACTTGGGACTGGGTAATTTGTAAGAAAACAAAATTTATTGCTTACAGTTTGAGAAGCTGGGAAGTCCCAAGTCCAGGGAACACATCTGGTGAGGGTCTTCTTTGGTGGTGGCTTTACAGCAATGCAAGGGGCTCACATGGAAGAAAATGACAGAGTAGAGAGAAAGAGACTCTCATGTGCTCTCCTTTTAAAACCCTGAGAAATACACCTATGCCCACCATTATTAATCCATTCACTGGGCATGGTCCTCAAAATCTAATCACCACTTCAAGGTCCTAACTTTCTATTATCATAATAGGATTTCCCATCCTCTTAACAGCTACAGTGGGGATCAAGCTACTAATAAATAAAACTTATGGGACACAGTCCATATTAGATGTTTTCTGTCATTTTTTCCTGTGAATGGGATACTTTCCTGTTTCTTTGTGTACTTTGTAATTTTTTTGTTGAGAAGTAGACATTTTAAATATGTAATGTGGTAACTCTGGAAATTACACCTCCCCAAAGATTGCTGTTGTTTCTTGTTGAGGACTGTAGTCATCCATTTGTTTAATGACTTTTCTAGAACACCAAGGTCAAGGGTTCAGATTCCAGTACCAGCCAGATGCCATACCCCCCTCCCCCAAAAAATTACTTTTCTAAACTATTTTGGCGAAGACCATATTTCTTGTCATATGTGGCTACTGAAGTCTCTGTTCCATTATCTTCATGATTAGCCAATGACCTGGCAGAGATTTCCTTGAATGTCTAACACCAATAAGAAAAAAAAAGTATTTTATCTTTTTAAATTCCTTCAGTTCATACTATCTTGGAAGCAACTTCTGCCTGATGGGATTAAAACAATAACCAGGTTTTGTGCTGGTCCCTCAGTGGCACACCAGGTAGATCAAAATGTACAACCCAAATTTTTGGAGTACAGTCCTTGTTGTCTAATTTTTTACCAGCCATCTGCACTAGGAACATGGGCCACCATCCCTATTTTCTTCTGCTGAGGAGCTTGGGTGGAAAGAGGGAGGTAGTGTGGGTAGCTGCTATGCCAAACACTGAAATTCACCAGCCATTCTCACATGTCCCTGAACTCTGCAAATGTGTGAATAGACTCTAGAACTCCATAATAGTTGATGCTAATAATTCTTGCCAGCTCAATGGTTGTTTCAGTGGAAGGATCAATTCCTGGATCTCCCTTTCCACCATCATGATATCACTAAGACCCATAGATTTTGTTTTAACTTTTTTTTACTGATTTACCCCTCTTGCATGTTCTAGTATCAGGCACAATATTGGCATTAAGTGACAACTATTCAGTGACTGTGAGGAAAGAAACTAAAAAGTACAAAGAACAAGAAAAATACAGCAATCATTTGATATACAGTCCCACACATTTCACTAACTTAAGAAGTCATTTATTGAAGATTTCCATTTATTCACGAAGTTACCCAAACAT
Organism: Galeopterus variegatus; assembly: GCF_000696425.1. Lineage (NCBI taxonomy): Eukaryota > Metazoa > Chordata > Mammalia > Dermoptera > Cynocephalidae > Galeopterus > Galeopterus variegatus. Next base: position 443,747 of record NW_007726514.1, read on the forward strand.
GAGGCTAGAATATAGGCCCTAGTCAGATTGAAGAGCCTTAATAAGGAGTTTAGAATTCATCCCTAGGTTGTATGGTGGATGGTAACTATCAAAGGATTTTAATCAGGGACTTAGCATAAGCAGGATCAGATTTACATAAGGTAGTTCTCCCTTATTACACATGGTTTCACTTTACATGGTTTCAGTTACCCATGATACTGTACAATGATATTTTGAGAGAGAGACCAGACGCACATAACTTTTATTACAGTATATTGTTATCATTGTTCTATCTTATTATTAGTTATAGTTGTTAATCTCTTACTGTGCCTAATTTATAAATTAATCTTTACATAGGTATGTATATATAGGAGAAACATAGTACACGTAGGGTTCAGTACTATCCATGGTTTCAGGCAACTGGGTTCTAAGATATTTTGGAACATATCCACCATGGATAGTAGGGGACTACTGTACCGTACTTTATATTACACTAATATTTATACATGTTTAAAATATGAAAATTGGCATATATTTCAGAGTACAACATCATTGTAGACAAAATACAGAAGAAGCAGGCTTTCAGACATACTGTTGTGGTAAGAAAGATCTTTAAAGATATTTTCAGGGAAAGATCTAAGAAGATACATGTCTAAGAGAGACATGACAGAAAAAAACAGAACTAATTCAGTGGTAAGTGAGGTCAGGGAATCAATCTGGGTTCTAGTTCCGCCTTTGTCATTACTAACCATTATTTAAAAAGTCAGGCTCCCCAAGCCTTCATTTTTTCCTCTACATAGATATTTCCAAGCCCTTATCATGCTTGACCACTCTGCAACATTCAGCAGTCAACTGCTCTTTCTTTGACCCCTTACTCCCCAGTAAATTTTTTTTCTTCGTACTTTTTTGACTGATCTTTCCTCTATCTCCTTTAAAGGCTCATTCTAGTCCCTTGCCCTCTTCTTTTATTAACCTATAGATACTTCCTTGGTCATTCACTTCCATGGCTTTAATTATCTTCCATATACTGATGCCTCCTACCTCCAGTCTAGAACTCTCCACTGAATTCCATATTGTGCCTATACTTATTTCACTTTCCATATCTCACTAGTAACTTAAATTGATCTTAGATGAGAATCCATCTTCTAATATTCTCTCTTTGAATCTCTATTTACCTTTAGTTGTCACTTTAATTCTTACACTCATCTTGCTCTATACATCTCCTAATCTGTCCCAATGTCAGAACTCTCTTCTTTGTCCCAGATTCTCCTGCTAGTCCCTCTGATATTTGAGGTTTATTATCAACAACTCTCTTATATGTTCAGACCCTTCTCTGAATGTTCCCTTCACTTTCTTGTCCTAATTAAAACATGTGTCTCCCTCAAAGACACTCCTTTCCCTACAGCCCTCTCAAGTGAAGGCTTTGTCTCCCACATGATACACTCCATATTGAGGTGGGAAAGGTGTTTTCTGATTCCCCATTGCTACTTCAAAACCATTTCTGCTTCTTTTTTTTAAAAAAACTTTTATTTGCTTTTTAATTTTAATTGGCAAATTAAAAATTGTATATATTTGTTCTGTACAATATGTTGTTTTGAAATATGCATATATTTTGGAATGGCTAAATTGTGTTAATTAATACATGTATTATCTCACACACTTTTCTTGTGGTAAGAACACTTAAAATCTACTCTTTTAGCAATTTTGAAGAATACTATAGATTGTTATTAACTATAGCCACCATGTTGAACCTCATATCATCAGTTTCTCACTTTCTGTTGGACCAGGCTTATATATGCATAAATATAGTCTAATATCTTACATCTTAAAGACAACAACAACAATAAAACAAATAAAAACCCTCCCTTGGGCTGGCCCGGTGGCACACTGCGCTAGAGTGCCGTTTGGGAAGCGCGGAGGCGCTCCCGCCGAGGGTTCGGATCCCACATACAGACCGGTTCCCGCTCACTGGCTGAGCGAGGCATGGGGGCAACACCGAGGGTTGCGATCCCGTACAGCAGAGGCGCTCCCGCCGAGGGTTCGGATCCCACATACAGACCGGTTCCCGCTCACTGGCTGAGCGAGGCGTGGGGGCAACAGCGAGGGTTGCGATCCCGTTGCCGGTCCTGGTCCGGTACGGGGGCGACACTGAGGGTTGCGATCCGTTGCCGGACACGGAAAAAGACAAAAAAAAGAAAAAAAAAACCCTCCCTTGACCCCCAATATATAATCCTCTGGAGAACTTTTATGAAATAACAATGCCTAGTCCCCACTCCAGACCAAATGAATCAGATGCTGGAGACAGGGACCACTAGGAATGAGTATTTCTAACTCAACCAGGGTTGAGAGTCTCTGGCTTACAGTGACCATCCTATTGGTATCTGTTAGGAATAGTTTTAGCTCCAAGTGACAGAAAAACCTAATTACAAGAGGCTAAAACAAAAGTTGTTTCTTTTTTAAAAAATTTCATATACAAGAAGTTAGAGGTAGGCAGTCCAAGGCTGATGCAGCAGCTTAACAATATCATTAAGAACGAAATACTCTCCCATCTCTTCAAGATGCCATCCTCAGTTTACTGGCTCTTTACTCTCCATCTTGATGACTGACCATGGTCAGGATGTCTGCCAGGTGTCATGGCTTCACTCCAGCATCCCAAACAAAAGGAAGGGGCATAGGAAAAAGCTTTCTGCTCATAAGGCTCTGTTTATTTTGGAAAGGAAATCCTCCATTAAATCTCATTAGCCAGAACTGGACAATATGTCACCCATAGTCCAATCAGCAGCAAAGAGCCCTAGAGTTAATAAGAGTGGATTAGACTAATTATGAGATATGGAGCAGGGAACTTACTCTTCCTTGTGGTCAAGGGATCTCCACCAGCAATGAAACTGGAATTCTGTTAATGGGGAAGAAAGAGACAATATCTGGTGCTGAGAAAATGTACAATGTCTGTTATACCATCTCTCTGTTGCCTATCACAGAAACACATCAAAAGAATTACCCCTATTTCCTCATCACCCATTTTCTCTCCAACTCACTTCAAATTGGCTTCCCATCAGACAAATTCACTGAAACTATTTTTATAAGTGTCACCAACTGTTGTTGCGTTTCCAAGGTCAAAGATCATTTCTCTGGCCTCATTTTATTCAACTTCCCGGAAACATTTGAAAAAATTGACTACTCTTGCTTTCTTGAAGCACTTTCTTCTTTTGGCTTCTATGATACAATAATTTCTTGGATTTCTTACTCCTTTATTGTCTGACCTTCTTGGTCTTCTCTGTTGACTCCTCCTATATTGAACCTCTCTATATTGGAGTGCTCCGGAGGCTGCATCTGCAACTTGTTCTTTTGTTTATCCATGTTCTCTTCTTAGGAGATCTCATCCAGTCCCTTAGTTAAAAATTGCATTATACACTGATGACTCCCCCTTTCTTACTTCCAGTCATGGAAACATCCAGCCTCCCCTGAGCTTCAGTACATTCAGTTATCTGTGTTACGTCTACACTTGGGTATCAAAAAAAAAGAGAGATCAAACTTAACAGGACTTTTGATTGCTGCCCCCAAAACCCTTTTCTCCTCCTATATTTCCTATTTCTGAATGGCATCACTATCCATCCAATAGTTCTAGCCAAAAACCTAGGACTCATCCCTGATTTTGTGATTTCTCTACACCTAGCTCACTGGCATATGCTATGAATTTTGCCTTGAAAATATATACTGTTTTTGTCAACTTCAATCTCCATTGTTACCACCTTATTCCCAGCCATATTATCTTGTAGCTAGTCTACTGAAATATCTTCCTAATTGTTTTTTTGGTTCTTATATTCCCCGCTCAGTATTCAACATAGTTTTCTAACAACATAAAATAGATCATAACAGTACTCTGTTTAAAAATCCTTCAATGGCTTTCAGTTTCACTAAGAATAAAATCAAACTTATTATGGCAATTTCAGGGCTCTACATAAATGACTCACCTGTATGTCTTGGCTTTATACTATTTTGCCCCTTACCCATTCTGATCCAAACCCAATGGTCTTCTTTCTAACTTTGAATATGTTAAACTTGATCTGCCTCATGGGTTTTACATTTGATATTTTCTCTGCCAGGAATATTCTTCCCCTGGCCCTTCCCATGGCTAATTACTTCTCATCAGAAAGGTTTCAATGTCATTTTAGTGGATGCTGTTGGTGCCTTATCCTGATCTCTTTTACCAAGCTGGCCTGCCCATCTCCCGACTGCTGTGAGTGCTGGAAGATATGGATTCATAATCCTTGTAATTCACGCTGTAAGGCTGCCTATACTTAGACTATAGATGAGATCACATCTTTGATTTATTACCTTTGCAAGGAAGTTTTCCATTTCATGTAAGTTGTCAAATTTATTGGCATAAAATTATTTGTAACATTTGTCTTTTAGTATCTGTAGCATCTAGTGATGTCACTTATTTAATTTCTGATATTGGTAGTCTTCTCCCTTTTTTTTTCTTGATCAGTTAATTTTATTGATGTTATCAGAGAACTAGTTTTTGGTTTCACTGATTTTTCTTTATTGCTTTTCTGTTTTCTATTACATTGATTTCTGTTCTTATAATTATGATTTCCTTTCTTTTGCTTACTTTAGGTTTAATTAATTCTTCACTTAGTTTCTTATGGTGGAAGCTAAGGTTATTGATTTGAGGCTTTTCTAACATCAGTGTTTAGGGCTATGAATCCTTGTAAGTTTCTCAGCATCCCACAAATTTTGATTTCTTTTCATTTTTCAAATTATAGGACTTTATTTGTTAGAGCAGTATTAGGTTTACAGAAAAATTGAGCAGAAAGTACGAAGTTCCCATATACTTCTCTGCCCCTACCCCATAGAGTTTCCTCTATTATTAACATCTCACATAAGTGTGATGCATTTTTGGTACAATTAATGAACCAATATTAATACATTATTATTAACTAAACTCCATAGTTTACATTAGGATTTACTTTTTCTGTTGTACAGTTCTGAAGGTTTTGACAAATGGTGTTTTCACTTTTTATCAGTTTAAAATGCTTACACATTTCCTTTTTGATTTATTCTTTGACGCATGGGTGATTTGGAAGTGTGTTATTTCATTTTCAAAAATTGGGGGATTTTCCAGATATCATTCTCTTATACATATCTAGTTTATTCTACTCTGGTAAAAGAACATACTTTGTATGATTTGAATTCTTTTAAATGTATTTGTATTTGTTTTATGGCTTAGACTATGGTCCATCTTTATAACTATTCCATGTGGACCTGAAAAGAATGTGAATTCTTCTGTTAATAGGTAGGGTGTTCTATAAATGTCTATTAGATAAGTAGGTTGATAGGGTTGTTCAAGTCTTCTGTTTCCTTACTGATTTTCTCTCTGCTTGTTCTGTCAATTATCGAGAGATGAGTGTTGAAATCTCTGACTATAATTGCAGACTAATTGTGGATTTCTTTCTGCAGTTCTAACACATTTTGCTTCATGTATGTTGAAGCTCTGTTATCAGGTGTATAAGAAAGGAAATACTAGGGACTGGCCAGTTAGCTCAGTTGGTTAAAGTATGGTGCTGATAACATCATAGGTCCAGGGTTCCAATCCCTGTACCAGCCACCTGTCCAAAAAAAAAAAAAAGGTAAACAAGAACAGGCTTGAAAGGGAATGGTGGAGGGCATAGAAATGTCTTCTGAGATCAGGAAGAACATTGTACTCGATTTTTAAGAAAAAAATAGATATGTATAACTGAATGAATCATGAAAGTATACAAATTGGGAAGAAATAAAGAAATTGTCTTTGTTTGCATATAACATGATTATGTACATAGAAATTTTAAAAAATCAACCAAAACCCCCTGACTAGAATGAATATGTGATTATAGTAAGGTTGCAGAATACAAGTTTAATATACAAAAGTCAATTGCTTTTCTGTATACCCGCAATATACCATTGATATTTGATATTAAAAAAAGATACTATTTACATTAGCACTGAAAATTGAAGTACTTAGGAATAAATCTATCAAAATGTGTACAAAATCTATATGAGGAAAACTACAAAACTCTGATGATAGAAATCAAAGATTTAAATAAATGGAGAGATATTTCATGTTCATGGATAAGAAGGCTCAATATGGTTAAGATATCAATTCTACCAACTAGATCTATAGATTCAATACAATCCCAACCTAAATCCCAGTAAGCTATTTTGTGGAAATTGACAAACTTGTTTTAAATTTTATATGAAATGCAAGAGACTCAGAATAGCCAAATAATACTGAAGAAGAACAAAGTCAGAGGACTGACCTACTGACTTTGAGACTTACTATAAATGGCTGGCTGGTTAGCTTGGTTGGTTAAAGCACAGCCTTATAACACAAAGGTCACAGGTTCAGATCCCTGTACTGGCCAGCCGCCCCCACCCTCTCCACCAAAGAAAAAAAAGAAAACTTACTGTAAAGTTACAATAAACAGGACAGTGTGGTATTGGTGAAAAAACAAACAGGTCAATGAAATAAAAAAGAAAGTCTAGCAATAGAGCCACACAAATAATGTCAACTGATTTTTTTTTTTTAAGATGACTGGTAAGGAGATCTTAACCCTTGACTTGGTGTTGTCAGCAAATGCTCTCCCAAGTGAGCTAACCAGCCATCCCTATACAGGGATCCAAACCTGTGGCCTTGGTGTTATCAGCACCACAGTCTCCCAAGTGAGCCACAGGCCGGTGAAGATGTGGAGAATAAATGCTGATGAAGACGTGGTAATGAAAATCAATACAAACACTTTGGAAGACAATCTGGCAGTTTCTTACAAAACTAAACGCACTCTTCACATATGATCCAGCTATTGCACTCCTTGGTATTCACCCAAATGAGTTGAAAACAGTTTCACATGGACAAAACAGCAGCTTTATTCATAATTGCACAAACTTGGAAGCACCAAAAAAAAAAAAAAAAGATCTAGAAACTGGCTTTGCTCCTTTCACAAAAACTAACTAAAAATGGGTCTTAGACCTAAATAAAAAAACACAGAACTATAAAATTCCTAGAAGATAACATAGGAGAAAATCTAGGCGATTTTGGATTTGGTGATAAGTTTTTAGATACAACATCAAAAGCATGATCCATGAAAGAAAAAATTCATAAGTTGGACTTATGAATTAAAAACTTCTGCTTTGTGAAAAACACTGTTAAGAGAATGAAAAGATAAATCACAGAATGGGAGACAATATTTGCAAAACACATACCTGATGAAGGATATATACCTAAATATAAAAAAAAATCTTAAAACACAACAATAAGAAAACAAGCAACCAATTGTACAACATGGTGACTATAGTTAATAAGAATATATTGTATTCCATCCAGTGTGTATGTCTGGACATCAAAAAAAAGAAAAAATATATTTTATTTTTATTTTTTTATTTTTATTTTTTTTGTCTTTTTGTCTTTTTGTTCCGTGTCCGGCAACGGATCGCAACCCTC